>NC_051308.1:146042082-146344207 GCF_015220235.1 Choloepus didactylus
TGATTTACACATATTAATGTCATTGATAGATCTCTTAAGGCACAGTAAATATTCAGGACAACTTCATCATTCACAATATTTCTAAGTTGATTCAACTCAAACACGGGGCTATCACTTGGACATAAATAATACCAACTACTCCATTAAGTCAAAAACACTCCTTTGAAAACAGAAAATAATAAATGGAACTCAAGGTGAAAAACAGAAGACCTGGCAAACCACTGAAAGGACAATTCCAGAAACTTGAAAATTCTCTTGCAAAAAGCCTGCATTTTTTGAAGGATTATTAAACCATGATATTGGTTGGTTTTTGTACTTTGTGTGTTTGTTTTCATTTTCCTTAGAAGCCTACATAAGCAAACTAACTTCCCTGGCACAGAGAGAAGAAAATTTATCTTCCAACAATAGGTGGATAAAAGTTTTGTGACATTGGTAGTTTATACAATTTAGGAAATCCTCTTTATGAAGAAGAATACAAAACACCTTGCTTTTGCAAATTTTATAATACATGATCAGATGAACACATTACTAGAACCCTACCTCCAATCTTTGGAAGTGGGTCATGAAAATGAGAGGGGCTGAAAATTAAGCATTGTTAGATTATGGGTGAATCCATCTCTGCTGATGTCTTTATCCTGGCTCTCTGGAGTGACAGCTGCCTGCACCCACCTTGGTTACATCACTTTGTGTTCACAAGGAAGCTTAATTCCTTGAGGGTCTAGATAATCTTTATGGTGAAAAATTTCCTACTACCAAAAACTGAAACAAAGTGCTTTAAATAAACAGTAACTACACAACAACAACAACAAAAATCTCCACTATTTAATTTTGGGACTATTTTACTAGCATTACGCAAAGATCAAAAGTGAAAACATCTGAGACAGTCTCAGCGTACTGGTTTGAATCTGCTATGTACCCCATAAAAGAGTATGTTCTTTTAATCTGATCTTGTTGGGGGTAGGCCTATTGTGGATGGGACCTTTTGATTAGATTATCTCCATGGAGACATAATCATGCCATTCATGGTGGGTCTTAATTAGTTTACTGGAGTCCTTAAGAGAGCTCCCAGAGAAAGAGAGCTCAGAGCCAGCACTGATTGAGACTCTTAGGGAGAAAATACCCAGAGACCTTTTAGAAACAGCCAGAACCAGGAGAGAGGCTGAGATGAAATCTAGAGATTGCCCTGGAGAAGCCAAGAAAGGACCCTCAGACACTTAGAGAGAAACGCTCTGGGAGAAACAAGCAATGATGCACAGGAGAGGAACTGAGAGAGAGAAGCTAAGACAGAAGCCCAGAGACATTTTGAAGAAAGCAATGGAAATCAAAAGTTAATCCTGGGAGAGGCCCAGCAGACTCCGGCCATGTGCCCTCCCATGTGACAAAGGAACTCCAGGTGCCACTGGGTTTTCTTCTGAGATGGAATCGTCCTATTGATGCCTTAATTGTGACATTTTCATGGCCTTAGAATTGTAAATTTGTGAACTAATAAACCCCCATTGTAAAAGCCAATCCATTTCTGGCATTTTGCATTCTGGCAGCTTTAGCAAACCAGAACACTCAGCAACAGGTATAAAAACATCAATGCAAGATACTGCAACACTGCAAAAATATTGTTGGAATCTGACGACATTTTAGAAAATTACTTATGAATCCTTTCTCCCCAATTGAATACAAGTAATGAATGTATTTAGTAGATAAAAGACATTATTAAATTTGCAAATAGATATTTACTGCCAGCTCTATGCCCTGGCTTCATGCGACAGGTTCAGTATAATTTTTTAAAGCTAAACATCACAGCAGGAGAAAATGTCATTTGGTTCACTCCATCTAAAATAATCCTATAACAGAGACTTTCCAGTTTAGAAAGGAAAGTGCAACATATTATACATTGCCATTTTACAAACAAAGCATGAAGTACTTGAACAAGTATATACCAGCTGTGTATAATACAATCCTTTATTTTCCTTTTTTCTCCACACTTCTACTAATTGAGTGATGCTACCAAGAAGTCTCTACACAAGTAGGCATTATGTTTACATAAATGAGAAATGTATATAGTGTGGCATTTTTCAACAAAATCACCAATTATTATTATTTTACCAAATGTACATGGTATCAATTTGTTATTCTTTTCTACTCTGCTATATGGTATCAGGTAGCAAGAAGCATAAATATGAACACAAACACAGTCTTATGTGAAAGATGAACATGTTGTTTTGATACTGACTCCAGATTTGACAATTGCTGAATTATTATAAAATTATTCATACCTTCTAGGTTAAAAGGTGGAGACAAAGGACAGGGGTTTTTGTTACAACTAAGTGTGAATTATCCTAGAGAAAACTAGAAACAAGATTTATTTTATACTGTACGTACTAATGTGCACCCTTAAGTACTAACCAGATTCTGGGGCTTTACTAGACAACCCTCTCTTCCTCTGGGATTTGTGAAGCAAATGAGAACGAGATATTGCATGGTTCCATTTCTTTCCCAGGGGCCAAGAGTGCCCACCCTGAGACAGAAAGTACTATGAGTGCACACTGTTGTACACTGAGGGTATACCTTGCTTATTCATTCTTGAGAATGAAGTCACCAGTCAATAAACAACCAGTTTTATGGAAAAGTAGTTTTCTATTGATCAAAGAGATTACAACCTGTTGGTGCTATTTTGACTTAACAAAATATTCCAGTGGAATTTTACATGGGAAAAGAATGCCTCATAAATATTAGTTTCCCTCTATGCCCCCAAAGCAACCAGATTCCCCTTTCTACCTTGAAACCTGCCTACAGGATTTCTTACTTCTTTCCTGTTTTTGATCCCTTTTTATTATTCTTGTTTTTTTTTCTATATTAGCTTCTTCCTTTTAAAAAATCATAACTCATGTCTTAAGTCACCTTCTCTTAAGACTGCAGATTTTCTCTTTCATGTCTCCATTCATCATTTTCCATCTTATTTTGCACACATATTATAATTGATTCCCACTCCCATTTGGTAGTTAGATATAACCATCTAAAGAAACATTTTGTAATCTTCCACCAAGTCAGCTTTTCTACAGAGGTGTCAAAGATCAACAGAAAGTATAGCTAAGGTTCTGAATCAGCAGAACCACCGTATAGATGCATAAGCTATGAGAATGTCAAATGCGGAAGAAAGGAGATGCTGAATTAATGGACTAAACTAAATAGCAAAAAACAAAAAATAATAATAGCTGATTAAAGTTGAGTTGCTAAATTCTGGATAGTCATAACCAGAATATTCAAAGAGTTAAAAATTCTATTTTAAATCATTCATTTAAAATACTACTCTATATTATTTTTCAAGGTGTTGGTCAAACCTTATGTGCCAACTTAAACGTGTAAGATTATATATTTTTTTTAATTATTTGCACATACAGAGTGTGTTAATTTTATTTCAGTCTAATGGCAGTCTTTAGCTATGTTTGAGCATAACATTCAGGAGAAAGAAAGACAGTTTTACTAACTGGAAAGAACCTTCTTGAGATCCCTTTGTTTATTCAGATGATAAAACAGTAAGCAGTGAATTTCACTTTGTTCAGGACAAGTTGAAAATGGCAGAGCGCTTCTAGGGATTAAAGGACAAGATTTTTTTGTATACCTAAGTCCCTAGTCCCACCAAGGGGTTATGTGGAAGGCTACTACGTTCTCTGTAACAAATCCGCACAGAAAGTTCTTATACAGAAAGATAAGAGAAGACATCTTTAAGAAATTTTGCTAATTATCCCAATCTTCAGTCTCTCCTGAAGATACCAGAGAAAGCTCTAAATATACACCAATCACTTTGAATTTATATAGATGCTAAAATTCACTGAAGTTACCTTTCATTTATTGAAAAGAAGTACAACCTACGTATAGTTTTAATTATTTTAAACACATAAGCTAGTGCAATATTGCAAAATGCCTTATTGGTTAAATTGTATTATCCCTGTATTATAGATGAGGAAACTGAGGCTCAGCAAGATTAATTAATGTGCTTGAAGGAAAATGAATAGTAAATAATAGAGCAAGAATAGTTATTAAAGTTTCAATGGCATTTTCTGTTAAGACCTGCTCGATTAAAAATTATTGTTTAGTTTAAAGCCAATTTAAAGTTTCTTATCCTGAAATTTCAACTTGAAGTCTGTGTCAAGTTGGATTACTCTTGAGAAATTGGTCCTGTCACAATCGTCTGGCCAAAGCATGCAGTGGGAACATGGAGCACTAGACCCACCATTCAAGCATGTGACTGTGTTCTGGCAGCCCTTGACCAATGAGAACAAATAAATTTTTAAGCAGTGGTCAAATGGACTCAGATTTAGTGTGTATATTAATTATATTAGGAGCTGTACTCCATGAAACAAGTCTTAAACACAAATTTTGTTTTATTATCTTATAAACTTTTGCCTGTAAGCAATTCAGCAGTGAGCTCATTTTAGAGTCTATTTTCAGTGTGAAACTCAGGCATTGTCCAAAGAAAAGTCAACCAAGCACAAGTTAAGGACCTTGCTGTGCAAGAAGAAGTAGGTGTCCAAAGGACTGGATGATCAGGTAAGCAACAGGTGAGTTTTATTTAGGAGATCAATGAACTGAGCAAAAAGCCCTGTAGTTTGCTATTCGTAATAAAGGTTAGATATCTTAACATGCAAAATGATCTTAGAAACCAAAAAGAAAACAATGAACAACAGTTTTTTAATCAGCAAAAGATATCTGAGTTAATTCACAAAAGGAAGAATACTGGAATGATTGATTTTAAGAAAACTTGCTTTCACTTGTGATTAAAGAAACACAAAATCAAACAAATGACACACCATTTGTTGTCTATCAGATTAAACACATAAAAAAAAAAACCACACAGTTCTCACTGTTGACCATATACTTCAAATTTAGATAGACATACATTTTTCTCTTCCACCTTAATTTTTTTTAATTTATTATAATGTATATACAACATAACATTTCTCATCTTTACCACTTTTCAGGTGTACAATTCAGTGATATTAATTACATTCACAATGTTGGGATATCATTATCCCAAATAGAAACCCTGCACACATTAAGCCTTAACTCATCATTCCCTCTGCTGCTACCCTTGGTAACCTATGGAATATTTTGTGTCAGTGAATTTGCATCTTCTAGTTGTTTCATATAAGTGAAATCATACAATATCTGTTCTTTTGTTACTGGGTTGTTTCACTCAATATTACATCTTCAAGGAAGCATACTCTTTTGTAAACAACTGGACCTTCATATTAACAATTTCTCTTGCTGCTTAACATGAGAAAACAATTGGAAAAATATGCAAATATGTATGTATGCAAATATTCAACTAAAAAAACTAAATGTATTAACAGTTCGGGATTAGTTGGACAGATAAATTTTAGAGCATCTGTACAGTTGATTATCTTATACTCATTAAAAAATGATCATGAAATAAAAGAGAAGGAAGACTTTAGACTTGGACTTCAGTTTTCATGGTGAAGGAGATTTCATTGTAAATATTAATTATTTTTTGAGGGGAGGATTAAACGATTGGAGAGTGTTGTTACTGTTCAAAGGTGGGGCAGTTTCCTTATGACTTGGCTCACTGCTGCATTTCTGATGAGCCACACAGGGCATGGCTCCTGGATTGACACGAGGGGGGTTATAGACCCAGGCACGGATTCTGCAGGGGGGCCTTGGAGTTAATGCAGTGCGGCAGTTCACTGCCTTCAGTGTGCCTGAGAATCACCCCCAGAGCTTCTGATTCAGCCTGTCTCGGGTGGGGCCTAAGAATTTTCATTTCTAACTAGGTCCCAGGTGAAGGTGGTGCTGCCCGCCTGGGTTCTGCACTCTGAGAATCACAGATCCAATGAACATCCAGTTCCGAATCATTTTTGTGGGCAACAGCAGGACTATCCAGCCCGGTCCTAGGAGAGCTCCCAAAGGAACAGTGACTGGCGAAGGATCCCCCTGACAGGGCACGAGAGTCTGGATGCACTGTTGGTCCCTTCCTGGGGAGACAGCCACACCCCTCCCTGGTTCACTGCTAGGTTGGCCAATAAATCAAAAGGCTTAACAGAATTAAGTTGTGTGTGTGTGTGTGTGTGTGTGTGTGTGTGTGTGTGTGTGTGTGTGTGTGTGTCCCTATCCTCTACGCATGTTCTTACCTCAGTCCCTGGACGGGGATTTCCCCATTTGGAGAACGGGAAATACATCCGGCCTCCCTCCCCACTCTCTCCCTAGGAGGGGAGGAGACTCATCTGATTGGTGAATTGGGCGAGCCCGGCCACCCCCATCACCTTAGCGGGGAAGGGGTCTCTGCGCTGACCAGCTGTCCATCAGACAGATCCTGTACTGGCTTTTTCCAGGATGTGCCTGCCCTTCAGTGACGCGCTCTTCCCTCCCTCCAATCTCCGCTTTCTGGAATCCACAACCAGCCAGCAGGACCCTGCAGTAAAACTAATAATCGGGGAAAAAAAAAAAAAAAAAAGATCACGAAGGCGTATACAGGAATCACATGGAAAGTAGAAAACACGTGCAAAAGAATATTATTTTATGGTCTTTTTTTGAAGAAGATAAACATGTCTATGTAATGAATATTTTACAGAGAGGAAGCTGGAATGTTTATCCAAAATATGTTAGTGATTGTTGCTAAAGACTGAGGTTAATCATGACAGATCCTGAATTATTTTTGATTACCTGCATCATCTAAACTTTCTAAAATAAATGTCTATGAGATTTGTAATAAGGAAAAAAGAATTTTATTAAATATATTAAAATCAGACTAAATTATGAAGTTACATGTATACAAAGGGGTTAGAAGCAAATAGCTAAGATTAATCAATAATTTAATAAGAGAGATACATGTAAAAGAGGTGCTGAGAGAATTTTTGTGTTCTAGTCCAACATTTCAAAAGAAGAAACTTATTCTTTAAGCAGGAGATGTAAACAAGGATCTAAAATTAATTTTCATCAATAACTGAAAGAAAAGGTTGAATATAAATAATCCGTATTCTAAAGTCTAATGAGATTTACATGCACAGGTCCACAAATTCAACTATCTTTTGTAGAATGACTGCTTTTTTTGCAAGTCCTTCTTTTATGATCATATTCTTATTTAAGAGCCCCTAACACATAAAAGGTAGCATTATTATCCCTGATTTTCAAATGAGAATTTTAAAAATGACCCTATCAAAGCAAATTTAAATTTATTATATGAGAATATCATGGAAGATGTTGTCCACAGCCTCATCAGCAAATTCACCTTTGAAGATGTTTAAAATCACAGATTTGTAGGCCCTACCCACGATCAACTGAATCTAAATTTCTCAGTGATTCAGTTGGATTTAGGAATCCCTAAACTGTATCATTCGAAGTGTTCTTTTTAAAGACTCAAAGTAGAAATCTCTCTCCAACCAAGTTCCTCCTTTCCTGAGATACTGATATCTTTAAGAATGTGCAGTCCTTAAAACCTGGCACGAGAGGCCCCAGCTCTGGGCCACATCAGAGTGAGCCCTCCATATCTCAACACACAGGAATTAATTTGTTAAAGAACATCTGGTGCCTTTGTTACTCAGGATCCAGTGCTCAGTACTGCCAAAGTGGGAATTTTAACCCTAAATATGTGGTGTTATTACTAACAGTGGCCTGGCCCAGGGGAACAGTTCTCAAAGCTCTTGTCTTATGTTCTCATTTTAAAAAGGCAGCTATCTGAATCCCACAAATTTGCAGAGATGAACACTGTTCAAAGTGCGAAAAGGATTTGCACTGTGGAGGTACTTAGATAAAAGAAGAGACAAATTAATTAACTTTCAAGTCTTCCTATCAGATAACCTAAAAGCGACGGAGTCTTGCATAACAAAATAGCATTTTCCAATAGTGCTAAGAGTCCATTTTCTTCCTTCTCTTCTTGTCTCAGTTCATGGTTCTGCAGAAATGAGTAAATTAGTATATTCACAACTGTTGCATCTGGTAGCTCAAGTACATTTTGCAGTATTAAATAATTCATATTACTCTTACATGTGTCTATGTGCATGTCTAAATGTGGCATGCAAAATTTTTCAATTTTGTCATTTCAAAAGTATTTTGTTGAAGAAGAGGGCATAATTTATTTAAAAATGTGTGGATTGATTTTAGCATTTAAATATTTGGACATATAGTATATGGGCTTCCATGTATGGTCCTGCCCTGGGCCCAAGAAATGTTATAACATAATAGGGCACAAGTTTGCGTGAAGTCTGTCTTCAGGTTCAATTCATATTCTATTGTATTATACTGCCAATGTGCTTTTAAAAGCCAACTTTCTCGCCAAAGGATATGCTGCAGTGTGACATGGAGATTATTTTTTCCTGATAAATTGAAATGGGAATTTAAAAATAATATCCCTTGTATGACAAAAAACTTTAAAAACCTATTATGCCTGAACATGCTTAGGATTATGATTATAAATATCTATTGTTGTTGTGCTATTATACAGGTGGTCCTAGCCTCTGAAACATTTGATTCTTTTACAACTGGAAAATTCAAAATTTCTTCTTTCATTGATTGATTCATTCAACAAAGTGTGTATTGAATACTTACAGTACTTAGAATGCAGCAATGAACAATAAAAGACAACAAAACCTGTTCTCATTTAGCTTATTTCCTAGCAGGGGTCCACAGACATAAAGAATAAACATTTTAAAAATAGGTACATAGAATATATTAGATGGCAGTAAGAACTATGGAAAAAAGAAACAGTAGATCAAGGTAAGGAGGACTGAGAGTCTTGAGGTAGTCAAGATGAGATTATAATTTTAAGGAATATGTCCTGGTCTCATAGAGAAGATAAAAACTGAATAAAGACTTGAGAGTAGAGTTGTGGTTAGCTAAATAGATATATGGGAGAAGAGCATTCCAGGGAGAAAAAACAACCAATGACAAAAGCAGGAGAAAACTGGAGCCCAGTGGCAGCAGAGAAACTTTAAACATCCTTCCTCCATCAACTAGATCTTTTATTCACTAACTGATCAATGATGATATTACACTTGGTGTTGCTTTCAGGCTTACACTCTTAAGGTAACTGTGGAGGAAGGTGTTTTGTAGCTGTGACTGCTCACATAGCGTGGTCTTGGTCGGGAACACGACCCATCTAGAAGTAGGTGGATAAACTGACCCCATGAGAGTGCTTAGCCAGCCCAGCCTCAGTCCCAGCAGATGTTACTCTGCCACTCTAACCTCCTTGAAGTCTTCATATCCCCAGTTCCTCTGTAGGCAGTGGGGAGCAGTGTCAATGACAGGACTTGGGAATATGTGCGGAAGTTTACGGTAAACTCTAGAAGGGATTTTGGAGGTCTATTATTCCATGTTGGCCAGGTAATTAAGGCTCCTGAGAAGTTTAAAAGTTATGGCTGTTTTCCAATTTTTCCAGCACAACCTCTCTGGATTTTCCTGCTCAGTATATGAGAACTGCCAAGGCCATAGTCCCCAGAAACTTGTGAAATTTCTTACCTGCTGTCTCGTTGCTTGGAACCAAAGGATGCATTTCCAGGAGGAATCATAAATGCAACTTTGTACAAGATGCTATTGCTCTCTGGGAACAGAACATTGCTTTTGAACATGAAAGTGTATTTTGCATCTCTGAGTCATCAATATCCAAACAAATTTTCAGAAATACATTCATGAAATTGGGAGCCTACCTACATTATTTATTCTTATGAGAATGTTTTCAAGTTTATTTCTATGTCAACAACATGTATGGCACTTACAGTCTCCTCCTTCCCCCTTTCACACCTTTGTTGCTGGGTGTGTATGATACGAAATGAGTTGTAGACAAAAAGTCAGTAGACCTACTTATGGTTTAGCTTGGGTTATAAATTCACTTTCTAGCCCCAGAAAAATCACTTAACTTCTCTAAATCTTAGTTCTCTCAAACCTATATTGGGGATGTAAGTAACTACCTCACTAAATTGTTTGAGTATTATATGAGAATGACAGGAAAGTTCTTTGAGAATGGTTAATCCTGCATGGAAGGTAGCTAGTTTACTAAAGACATATGAGTTTTAGTGAAATGAAATGCAATGCTGGACTGTTAAAGCTCCCTGGAATGCAATCTAATATTAGCATTATTAACTATCTTTAACATGTGCTCTTGGTTTAGAAAGTGTGGTATTCCGGCACTTTTCCTAAAACTAAAGACACAGTGAAGATATCCCCAAACTGGACATCCGTGAACAGGTACATTAGCAGATTCCATGGAAGTTTAGTGCCTTCTTGTTTGTTCTCACTGCAGTGCGACTGCTATGGGGAATCATGCAGCCTTTCTCTCTAGGATGCCAAACCTTTGTAATTATAGAGAGAACTATTGGATTATTTCCAAAGAAAAATTTGCAGGTTTACCCTGTGATAAAAAATTCTGTTGTTTAGAAGTTGTCTCTCTTTCTCATCCTTTCTCTACCTATTGCTACCTGTATAAATAGAAATTGTATAGTAATACAACCTCTGGTAAAGAATCTTTGAATTTGTTAACAATAGTGTTGAAAATCAGTGAAAAAATACCATTAATTAATAGGCTTACTTTCTCTCCATTTAGAATTCCCATTTAACTTGTCTTACAATAATTCTCCTCTGGTTTGTACCTGTGAAGAAACCTTTTTTTTTAAGGGAGGGAGTTGTGGGAAAATAGCCTGAGCTGGGAGTGCGTCCTTGACGTGCTTGGGGGTGCAGAACATCAAATCCTGCCCGGACGGAACACTGTCCGGGGCAGCACCCGCATTGTTGCTACAAGAAGCGCAGCCTGTCCCTGACTTCCCTATCTTACTAACTTCTTTATCCTGCCTTCTCCGGCCTGTTACTAAATCCCCTAATTTCTGTGATAAAATGAAGCTAATAAATATGATGTGAAGCAAGCGGAGGTACTCTTTGTCTTCAAGGCTCTGAGTCCCCTGCTCCCAGAACTTTATATTTTGTGTCCGTGTTTCATTCCTGCGCCGCCCTGTCAGCAATAGGGAGTGTGCTTCTTCTATCTAGGGAGACCTGCAAAAGATCACTGGTATTTCACATCTCAAAGCTAGACGTGTGCAAATCTCTACTCATGATAAAAAGAAGACACTATCCTCAAAGGTACAGTGCTCCATTTGGTGAAAACTACTAACTGAGAAAGACAATAATCTGTTGTTGAATTTACAGGAATTTGTATTTTCCTCTTTTGTATTTCTTTCAAATACAACTTCTGTCCTGGTGATGGTGTGGGAAAGGCAGAGTAGACAGACGTAGGAAAGAAGAGGAGAGTTGAGGGATATATCAAAGCTAGGGAAAATCTTGCAGTGCATTTTTCAGCAACTATTTCTTTTGAGTCAGACTGAACTGATGAAACTGTGAGCTTTCTGGGTTGAGGGAGGGTTGCAAGATGCAGAAAGAAACACAGCTCTCTTGCCTTGGGAATTACAGAACCTGAGGCCTTCAGGTGAAAAACTAATGAATGAATCAAGTGAATGCATGATTACATCCTCTAACACTTTGATTTGAGGGCAATTTTTATTAAATCACAAACAAGATTATTGCCCATCCCCAAGCAAAGAGAAGGGAAGTGGAGTGCTTGTCCCCAAAGGAAAGCAAAACCAAAACAGTAACTCTTTTTGGTGGGTACTGACTACCACTGTCTACTTCCTAAAAACAGTATCAATAGTTCAGGAATCCCTACTGTAAGGTGAATTGTCTTTTTTTTTTTTTTTTTTTTTTTTTGAATAAAACAAACAAACACAGTGAGTTTAGGTGATTTATTTCCTTTGGTTCCAGAGCTCTCTCATACCACCATTATTTAGAGATGTGTTTTTGTGTTATATACATATGCTATATGTATATAGACATTCAAATATAAATATGACAAGCCCTTTTGAAAAGATAAAGAACAAATAGCACGCAAGCCTAAAGCAATGTTTCACAAAGCATTATCCAGGGACAAGCTACATCAGAATTACCTGGAGATACATATTAAAATGCAAATTTTAAGATGGCTGCAGACCCAGTGAATCAGAATTTCTGCCATGCATCCTTGTTTGTGCCTAGGTGGGGCCTGATGGGCATTTTTAGCAAGCAAACCAGGTTATTCCTATGCACATTACAGGTTGTGAACTACTGCTCTAAATATATTTGGGGATCTAATTGTAGCTCTAGCTGATGTTTGCAAATCCATACACATTTATTGAGCACTCTATTAACTCCTACAGGTGACAAACATTATATATTCTGGCACAGAATTCAGGCAGCTACAGGAAAATAAGAATGTGTGCATCTCAGAAAAAAATTCCTGTGCCTTAGTGTAGACATTGCTGCTATTGAGTCTGCATATAATCCAGCCATTCCATTTTCAGTTATCACTGCACAGGGGGAATGACAGGACCTGGTATGGATTCAGCTACAATGTACTGGTCTGAAAATATCTGGGCAAAGAAATCACATAAAGTAATTTCCCAGAGTCAAAATATCTGAGTTCTATTACTGAACGAATGCATTGCTATCTCTTGCATTTATTAAATGCTTTCTGCATGCAAAGCCTGCTCAGGGAAATTTTGTGATATTATCCTCATAGACACAAATTATAATATTTCCCATTGGTAAATTCATACCCAAATCTGATTCTGGCTCTAAAAATATGGAAGAAGTCAAAGAAAAATTCTGAACCTGGCTTGCCAGAGGAGAAGTTGAAACTGCATGAAACATAGAGATTATCTGTAAGTTATCTAAACTTTTCAATTTATTTGTGATAATAAAAATGATATAAATGTGTGGATTAATGATTATGTCCATTACTTATGAACATTTTAAACAATAGGATTTAGATATATTGAAATTAGCATGTCTGGAAAATACTCTTTTAACAGAAAAGAAACTGTGTGGTGATTATTAAGCAATATGTTATGTATATTCACAAAATGTATGTGAAAGATCAATGAATGACACTGTTAGTCTCAAAAATTTTACTCAGTTTTGCTTAACCATAAGAGAATAGGCAAACCAACTGAAACTTCTTGGAGTTCAGAAGAAAACTGATAATGTTTGGAGTCCAAACATGGTAAATGCTGGCAGCAAGTGAAGTTGGAACATAAGAAATGTAACAAAGGGATGAGCCATAGCTACTGGAACAATGCTGAATAATTGCATTATGCAGTATGTGAATTTATGCTCTATCTCTTAATTATTCTTGTCATTTCATCCATTGTTCTCATAACTTTCAGGAGAACAGAAATTAATAGCCAGACTTCTTAAAGAAGTGGATTCTGTCCCCTTGCTCCTCGGTGCCATCTGCATCATCAGAAAAGCAGACGTTTGATAAGGCAGCTATTCTGGGCACAAGAAACAGAACAGGGACACTCCAGGAAAGGCTTTTTCCTGAAAGCTTCTGAAACAATTCTGTTTTGGCCTTTCACTTGCCACAATTACATGAGTTCAGGTTTCAGCAGTGAAGCTGACTTGAACAAGTAGAATCACCAGGTTTAAATACATCAAGTAGACTGAAACCAAAAATGAAAAGGATATTTACATGTTGCTTCCCATCCATTCAATAATGCAGAGAAAGAGGAATGTGAAAGCTTTTCTGCAGTTCAGTCTATCTCTAGCAACATCTGGAGATAAGAATATTTTTAAATTACACAGAACTCTGTTTCCTTTTCACCAGTGCCTGCTGTACATAACATCAGACTGTGAGATGTCAGTGATAGGATCACACAAGCATTCTGAAGGGAGATGACATACTTTATTTTAACCTTCCCTGAATATACTTTCAAATGCATCATGGTGGTGGAGGGATCCCTAAATCTTAGAGATTTATGTTAAAGTACACTCAGCTAGTATCAGATCTGAATAGAATCATCAATAGAAATATTTTTCTTTAAGTTTAGAGTAATAAACAATGAGACAATTGGATGCCATCTAACGGCAGGTGTCTCTCTTGTTCCCAGTATACCCATTCACTTCAAAGCAAATCTGAAAGGAGTAGACTCAGAAGTCTACATATATGAAAATAGGTAGTATGGCCAGTTGGAGTACACTGTATGTCAAGGAAGTTTGGGTTCATCCTGAGTGTCATTCTCTGTGAAATCTGTAGTTTGAGGGTTCTGAGTTAACTTAAGAGCTAGCAACACTGATGTGTGGCAATTGGGAAAATGATGTGCTCACACACAGCATCACACAAGCACACATACATACATACATAGCCATACATACATACACACACATACACTCAAACCTTAGGGCTTAGATTCTAAATTAGATATTTCTATTCTTAATTATTTTTTACTATTATTTGTCTCTCTCCAACACTCATTCCTATTTTCTTCCCATTGAATTGTTTCCTATGTGAACATGGATCTTGCTTTAATTTTATAACAATTTTACCTAGGGGCTCTGATGAATTAGACACAATTATTTCTCTGACCCAGGAGGTTGCAGAAAATTTGAGTATAGGACAAAATATCCACAAAAGCAGTTAGCTATAGATTGTTGGGGATGGTTATAGCCACAGAATTTACATCCAGGTTGCAGCTTTGTATCCTTAAACCTCTAGTGTTTGTTTATGCAATCTTCCAGACAGAAATGTAGTTCTATTACCACCATCAAGTTTTTTTCCACTTTGAGAATGTTTCTAGAGACTAGGCTGATTTAAACAACTCCCACAAGTCTAGCATTGTCCACACTAATCAGAAAGGAAACTATGAGGGCACAATTATTTTTCTGCAATCACCCCAAACCCCAAAGCTTCAAAAGCCAAGTTTTAAATAACTTCGGTTCAAACTCTTTAGCATTAAAACCTGAACTTAACTGAGAAGAGATTATTCATAATCTTTCATTTATCCCAGTTAGTGTAAATATTTATGTTTCACCACAGAGATATCAGTGCATTTGATAATGGCTACTACTTCAGACCCTGCCAGGGTTATTACATAACACAGCATATTACACAATATAATGTAATCTGAAAAAAAAATCACCTTGCTTCTTAGATTCTTCTGGTCACATGCATTTCATATAAGGGTTTGAACTTGTACCTACTTTAAACAAACTGATCTTCAAACGATGAGAATTGACAGTTCTCTGTAAGGTGAAATATTTCTCCAATGACTGTGTTATAAATAACACAAAGACAAAACTATTATGAAAGAGCAACTATTTCATCCACTCCTGACAGCCTATCTCTCCTAGGTGGGTGCTCCAGTTTGCTAATGCTTCACTGGAGGATGGCCAGTGGTGTCCGGAAAACCTCTGTTAGCTGGGAAGGCACGTGGCTGGTGTCTGCTCCAAAGTTCTGGTTCCAAAATGGCTTTCTCCCAGGACACTCCTCTCTAGCAAGCTTGCTCCTCTTCAAAATGTCACTCACAGCTGCACTGAGTTCCTTCTCTTTGAGTCAGCTCATTTATATGACTCCACTGATCAAGTCCCACCCTGAATGTGTGGGGCCATGCCTCCATGGGAATATCTCATCAGAGTCATCACCCACAGCTGGGTGGGGCACATTCCAAGCAAATCTAATCAACACCAAAATGTCTGCCCCACAAGACTACATCAAAGATAATGGCATTTGGGGGACACAATACATTCAAACTGGCACAGTGGGATATGGCAAATTTCTGCTTCTCAGCTTTGGTTGGTGGCCATGGCTGGTGACTGGTGAGGGAACGGAGTGTTATATCCTCTTTGGAGCAATGGAGTATCCTTGTTCATCATGACTGACAGAAGTGCTACAGAGATTTCTTGAGAGTTTCATAAAGGGGATGGTGTAGGATGTAGTCAAGAGGCAAAAACTCTAAAGGTGGATATTCAGGGGGCAAATCCTTGGAGAGGTACTGACAAATTTCTTTTCTGAGCTGCCTTATGCATTTCTATACAATATTAGCATGCTGAGAATTACCAGGTAGAGAAAGCTGAACCTGACTTTTCAAACAGAAGTTCACAGGGGGAAACTTCAAAATGAAAACAGAGAAGCTATGAGTCACCCCACGTATCCTCCCTGTCACCACCAAGATTTGGTCATTTTCATTATATTTCCTATTCTCCTCTACTGCTGCTCTATTTCTCACTATTTCCCCTTCTGCCATCCTCCATGCTGCTGACAAGATTGCTGTTATAAAGCAAAAATGTAATCAGTTCCTGATATCTACATTACTGACAGATGTTTCACCAAACGACATAAGTCCTTCATCACCCAGTCTCCATATGCTTCTCCATCCCCATGCTTTGCCTCACTCCCAGCAGCAGTCCTACAGTCAATCTAAATTCTCCTTACTCTGAACTTCTTGAAGTTCCATGTGTATATCAGGTTCTGTCCCACCAGGATGTATTTGTGTGTCCTGTTTTCTCCTGTCTGGAACTCTCTGTCTCTGTTTCTCTACTTGGTAAATGCCCACTCACTCTTTAAATCACAGCCCCCAGAATCCCACAGACCTTGTAGAATATCCTGGCACAGTGAGAGGCCACTATTTTGTGCTGCTACATCTTGTACATAGGATCACTGATCACATAATATTGTATTTAGTGTCATTCTTCTCTAGGATATGAACTCCTAAAGGATAAGATGGAAATTTACTCACCTTTGCATTTTACATACAAAGGTACAGTGCTTAGTTCAGTGTGAGATCATTAATGATTTTTGAAAAAAATAATTCATGAATGTCACACAGGGAAAACAATTAAACTTTTCCTGCAAGTATCATCGAAGAGTCACTAACTGGACCTATGAAAGGCAAAGCTTACCTAGGAGACTGAGAAAGCAGCTTTCCACATTTTGGTCAAGCACTAAATTCCATATCTATAATTACTAAATTCCAATGCCACAATTTAACAAAAGATTCTATAGGTGGAATCTGATTTATATGTGAAAGAAGGAAACTGTTAATTACATTACATTCTCTTTCTTTCACCCCTCACCATCCACTGCCGTATCCCAGCATAGTAAAAGTGGGTTCTTACAAATAGCCATCCCCTTTGAGGCTAACCTCATGAGATCCCTGTTTAGAACACACATCACGATAAGCTAAAAGTATCTTAATAATGCCTCATCACTCCTCAACCACCTTCTGGGCTTTCATTGCCTTCTGATTATTCAAAATCCATTGCATTTTATTTTAACTCGAAATACCCATTTCTATGCACATATATTTTGTGCATTACACTAAAATGGCTGGGACTGCCTATATAATTGGGCTAAGGCTTTTCCTTGGGGAAATCCAGTAAAATTATCTTCCGTAACATTTTTAAAATGCTACTCATTAAAAACAGAAATAAACTTTTATACTCATGGCTAACAATGCAGAAAAGAGTCTCCGCCCTGCAGCTTATCTCAATTTCAGAAAGAAGGAGGCTTTTTTCCAGATGAGTTGCTCTTTGATTTGATTTTCACCCACAATTACCATCAAGATCTTTCCCCCAGCCTGTTTATTGGTAGGTTTAAGCTTTGTCCCTTTGCCCCCCCTTTCCAAAACAGTGTGTTTTCTAAAGACTGTTGAATTCCTGCTCCTTTCAAGTTCAGAAGTATCTATAACTTCACTTCTGATGAACTTTCACTATTTATAGTCATATGCCAGAAGAGAGAAATAAATGAAGAAAGGAAGAAACCCCACCTCTCTCCCCGTGCTCTGTGTCCTTTTTCCCTGCTGCTGAATTCATTGTTTTGATTCCTTCATGAGCTGGCAAACTTTCAAGCATGTCATGTGAGAATTCTAATAATGAAGCTCTCATTTAGGAGTCACACAGTGGTGATATACACACAGAGCTTCAATTTAAACCATTATTGCATACCATCGTTTTCCTTTTATAATAATCCATTAAATGCTTTCAAGTATGGAGAAGGAATAGCAACCTGTAGATCCAAATGGAACCCAGATGACCTATAAAATACATACTACCTCCCTGCTTAAGTTGTTAGAGCTCTCATCTTTAATGGATGGCATTGTTATTTCACCATCCAGACAACCACACACATCAATTATACATTCTCCAATGTCATGAATCACTTTTTGAAGGCAACCTGTCTCTCGGTTGTTATAAATGTCACTTTTTCTTAACCTCTGAATAAAACTCTCTCTCTGTGTGTGTGTGTGTGTGTGTGTGTGTGTGTGTGTGTAAAGGATGATGTCCTGATGTCCTTGGTTTAAATATATTGATTGATAATTGGAAAATACTTTGGGGAAACATTTAATATTTATTCTCCCAAACATAAACTGCACTAATATTTGTTCAGTAATTTTCTATGACAACAGTATTGGCACTCATGAGAAAAATGTGTAGTAAGAGATATTCTTCCAGAAAAAAATGCCATTTGATTTGCTTCCTATTTGTGAGTTAGAGCTTAATTTCCCATTTACACATATTCACATGCATACACATATATCTATCTGCCCCCTTGAATGGATTTTGCAATTAGATTACAAGTCAAAATACGAAGTCTTTTATAAAGAACATGCAATTAAAGGTAAAACAATTATTAAAAATTCACTTTATTTTTAAAACCATTTCTCCAAATACCTTGACTGCTGTCTGAATTTCTCAGATGCTAAGACAAATGCCTTACAATAGGTTGCTTAAACAATGGGAATTTTTTGGCTCAGTTTTGGGGCTAGGAGCAATCCAAAATCAAGATGTTGCAACATAATGCTTTCTTCCTGATGACTTCTGTAGCATTCTGGGGCTGGTTGCCAGTGATCCCAGGCTCCTTGGCTTTTCTGACATACGTACATGGCAGTGTCCTCTCCTTTCTCTTCTAGATTCTGTTGACTTCCAGCCTCCTCCTGTGGCTTTCACTCTTTTTATCTAAAGTTCATTCTACTTATAAAGACTCCAGGAATCCATATTAAAGTCCAGTCTGTTTCAGTTGGCCACAACTTAACAAAAAAATAACATCTTCAAAAGGTCCTATTGACAATAGGACAACCTCAAAAATTAAGATTAAGAATTTTTTTTTTGACGGAGTACATAATTTAACCTACCACAGATGGTATCTTGTGGCAGAATATTTGAACTTCAAGTCTGGTATAATCACCCAAAGTTTCCAAAGCATTTCATTACTCTAAACCAACAAGTGATTGTAATACCTCTCCACCCCATGCCCCTCACCTCCTACCACCACACACACAAAGATTCTTTCTGAAAACCCTAGGAAGACTAACACATAAAAAGAGAAGAGAGGTATCAATACTATTCTTTAAAAATATGTAAAAAGAAATTTGTACAGTGTCTTTTTAAAAAGTAACATTACCCAACTAAGTAACATGATCTTCAACTAAGATTTCTTGTTTGTTTGACTTGGATATGTTGCTCTGTTTTTTTTTGCTTCTTATTTGTCTTATCTTAACTTCTTATTAAGTTTAGGACATTTTCTTAATTTTCCAGTCTCTTAGAGAATCAAGGACATTTGTTCATCATTTCATAATACTTAATGATAAAAATTCCTACAATTATTGAACCTTTGCTAAATACCTACAATTGTTGAAACTTTGATGTGTTACAGGCAATATGTAAAGCTCTTTACAACTGTTATCTCATTTACTCATCCTAAGAATCCCAGGCATTAGTACTTTATCTAACAAATGAAAACTTGGCTCATAAAGTTTCAGTACCTTACCACTGTAGGAAGGACTGAACTGAAGCATTTTTAACTTTTCCACTAGGCTATAACAAATAAAGGTCTTAATTGTAGAACAGATAATGATCAGTTAAAATAAAAGACTGAAAGTTTGCATTTGTACACTTGATTAAAAATAGAAAAAATAATTGCTTTATAAGAATTTACAGAAATACCAGAAACTTTGCAATTAAGAGAAATTCTAGAATTTTGGCATTGTCTCCCCCTAACAGAAACTGTCAACCTAGTGCTTTTTTATACCTTTTCTCTTCTCTCTCTTATTGCCTCTGGGAATTACATATATTTTATTCACAAGATCTAGCGTTTCTCCAAATTTCTAGTCCCACATTTCCAACCACTCATTATACCTCTCCCGCAGGATGTCATACCAACTCATTATGCCCCCAAATGCCCAGTTTCTCTAGACTTCCTGTTCTGCCAAGAAAACCCATGTAAAATGAATATTACTATTATTATGTTGTGGTAGATTGAATTACGTATCCCAATTTAGATATCTTTAATTTTAATTCATGTCCCTGTGGGTGTGAATCCATTGTAAATGGGACCTCATAGAGATGTTATTTTTAGTCAAGATGTGGCTAACAGAAGCAGGATGGGCCTTAATTCAGACTACTGGAGGCCTTAAAAAGAGAAGAAACTGGAAGACAGAGGCAGAGAAAGATACAGGGAGAACTCAGAAAAGAAACGATAAGATATCATCATGTGATGGGAAAGCCAAGGAACTCCAAGAATGCTACGAATCCTGGGAGAAAGCATGGCCTTGCCCAACAAACCTTGCTTTGGGCTTCTGGCCTCTGAAATTCTGAGCCAATAAATTTCTTTATTTAAGCCAACCCATTGTGTGATATTTGTCACAGCAGATGGGCAAATTTAGACATGTATAAAGTATGCAGTAATATTAATATGAATAAATCAATAATTTTTAAACTAATTATGGCATTCTGAATTGTGTTCTTTCCCAGAATGCTTTTGGAAAACTTCTTCCTACAAATCAGGCAGTATTCAGCATTATAATTAGAAAGTAAATGCAATGCTGTTGCATATTTCTTGATATGTGTTTATTTTATAAGTATAATAATTTATTATCCAAGTCATTTCTCCACCCCATTATTATACGTAATTAGAACTGACACAAACATTTAGGCATTAGACAACAGGAAACACAGGACTATGATCCTGAGAGAAAGTGAACAAACTAAGCCCTACAATTGCACGTTACTGTTTGGAGACTGTTTCCAGGCCACAGTCTCAGGTTGTTGAGGAAGTGGAAGGAGGTCAGAACACCAGAGAGTAGGGAGCTGTATATACAGAGACGGCTCTGGAGAACCACATGAAGGTTACCACCTATCTTTAGATGAATAAGGATCTGCACATATACATCGGGACATTCACATGAAGGAAACACAAGAAAGCAATATGCCAAAAAATATCTAGAGCTCATACAGGTCTGGGGATAGATTTTGGCCCCTTTAGCCAGGAGAGACTTTATAATACATGAATTCTCAGCAAGGTATCACTTAAAAGTAATGCTTGAACATATCAAAATGATCCCAAATAACGTAGTTTTGTGTGACAAAAACAATGTCTAATGATCTTTAAAGATCTTTAAACAAACTCTATTGCCAAACAGCATAAAACTCACAATGTCCAGCATCCAATAAAAATTTTCCAGAAAGTGAATGTTCCAGTTTGCTAATGCTGCCTGTTATGCAAAACACCAGAAATGGATTGGCTTTTATAAAAGGGGGTTTATTTGGTTACACAGTTACAGTCTTAAGGCTGTAAAGTGTCCAAAGTAAGTCATCAACAATCGGGTACCTTCACTGGAGGATGGCCAATGGTGTCTGGAAAACCTCTGTTAGCTGGGAAGGCACATGGCTGTCATCTGCTCCAGAGTTCTGGTTTCAAAATGGCTTTATCCCAGGATGTTCCTCTCTAGGCAGCAGCTCCTCTTCCAAAATATCACTCTCAGTTGCTCTTGGGGCATTTGTCCTCTCTGAGCTTTGCAGGAGCAAAACACTGCTTTCAAAGGCTGTCTCCAAAATGTCTCTGTAAGCTGTAGCTCCTCTCCCAGCTCTTGCGTGTTCTTCAAGGTGTCCCTTTTGGCTGTAGCAAGCTTGCTCCTTCTGTCTGAGCTTATATAATGCTCTAGTAAACTAATCAAGGCCCGCACTGAATGGGCAGGGCCATATCTCCATGGAAATGATCTAATCAGAGTTATCACCTACAGTTGGGTGGGTCACATCTGCATGGAAGCATGCAAAAAATTACAATCTAATCAACACTAATAAGTTTGCCTGCACAAGACTGCATCAAAGACAATGGCATTTTGGGGGACATAATACATTCAGACTGGCATAGTGAAAAAGCAGGTAACTATGACCATATCTAGGAAAACTTAAGTCAATAAAATAGACTCAGAAATGGCAGAGATGGATAGTAGAAATAATGTTAAAATAGCTATTATAAATACCCTTCATGTGCTCAAGAATGTAGATAAAAACACAAAAGTTATTAGAAGATAAATAGAAGATTTAAAAAGCCCCAAAGTGATATTCTAGAAAGTGCAATACCTGTAATAAAAATGACTCTGGATGGGATTTAAGCAGATGAGACACTGTAGAAGAAAAAGTGAGTTAATTTGAAGATGTGACAAGAGAAACTATCCAAAATGAAGCATGGAAAGGAAGAAGATGAAAAACAAAGTGAAAAGAACCTTACTGACTTGTGCAAAAATATCAAGTCTAAGAAGAGTAATCTGACTTTTATAAAGAGAATAGAAACAGGTAGGGGACAGACAAAATATTAGAACAAATAATGACCAAAAATTTCCCAAATTTGCCGAAAACTCTAAACTAACAGATCCAAGACGTACAATATATCCCAAGCAAAATAACCATAAACTAAAGCATACCAGACACATCATAATCAGATTGCTTAAAACCAGAGATAAACTGAAAATTTTAACAGTGAGCAAAGAAAAAAAATGCACTATGTACCAAAGAAGAAATTTAAGAATGATAGCAGTCTTCTTGTCAGGAACTATGCAAACCAGAAGACAATGGGCTAATATCTTTCAAATACTGAAAAAAGGAACTGTCAATATAATTACTATATGCAGCAAAAACTACTTACAAAAATGAAATTGAAATAAATACTATTTTGAAACAAACATAAAAGCTGATAGAATTCTTCATCAACAGATCTTTACTAAAAGAAATGGAAAAAGAAATTCTTCTGGTAAAAGTAAAATAATGTTACATTGAAATCTGATATATGTAAAGGAATTAGGAGCACCAGAAATGGTAAATGTATGGGTAAACATAGAAGTTACTGTTCTCATATATATTCTCTTCAAAAGATAATAAATTGGGTAAAACAAAAATAATAACAATGTATCATGGGGTTTATAACATATGTAGAAGTAAAATGTAAGACCACAGAAGCACAAAGGTTAAGAGAAGAGAAATAGAAAGATATTGATAAAATATTTTATACTACATGTGAAGTGGTATAATATTATTTGAAGGTAGATTGTATTAAATTAATGATGTATATTGCACACCTTAGAGAAATTCCTAAGAAGATAAATAACACAGAGAAGTAAAGCTAATAAGCCAATAGTGGCAAGTACAATAATAAAATATACTTAATTAATCCAAAACAAAGCATGAAAATAAAAGTACAAAAGGAGATGGGATAAACAGAAAAAAATAACAAGATGGCAAATTTACACACAACCATATCAATAATCACATTTAATGAAAATGATATAAAATCTCTATCAAAAGGAAGATCAGATTGGATAGAAAAACAAGCTACAATTTATGCTTTTTTTTTAAGACTTTACATATAAATATGTGTATAGACTGAGAAGAAATAGATGAAAAAAGGTATAGCATTTTGCACCAGTAACTGTAAGAAGGCCAGTAGCTATATTAATATCAGACAAGTATCATGGAATATTACCAGAGACAAAGAGGGACTTTTAAAATAATAAAAGAATCATTTCATTAAGAGACAAAGCAATCCAAAATGTTTATTTTCCCCATTACAAAGTCTCAAAATACATGAAGCAAACCTGATAGAACTATGAGAAGAAATAAATCCACAATTAGTGTTAGCAATTTGAACACTCCTCTCTCAATAATTGATAAGAGGAAATAGAGGAAAAAAAGAGAAAAATATACAGAACCTTTGAACAATGCTGTCACCCAACTTGGCCTTACTGACATTTAGAGAACATTCCAACCAATATTGGCAGAATAGATATTCATTTCAAGGCACATGGACTAACAGACTACTCACCAATTGTATTGATTACCTATTGCTGCATAACAAACATAGAACCTTAAAACAAGGCACCCTTCTTTTCTCACAGTTTCTTAATTCAGGAATGTGGGCACAGCTTAACTGGGTCTTCTGTGTTAGAGTCTCTCAGAGAGCAGGTCATTGTGCTGACTAGGACTGGGTTGTCATCTGAAGCTCAACTGAGGAATGGTCCACTTTGCTGCTCATGTGGTTGTTGGCAGAATTCAGTTTCTTGGGGGCTCTGTTCCTCGCTGGCTGCTGGACAGAGCCATCCTCAGTGTCTTGCTGCATGGGTCTCTACCACACGGTAGCTTGCTTCATCAGACCCAGCAAGAGACAGTCTGCTTCCAAAAAGTAAGTCACAATCCTTTGTCATCTATTCACAGGAATGATATCTCATTACCTTTTTTTTATTCTATTAATTAGAAGACACCGGGGGGACAAGATCACACAAATACTTGAAAGAAACAAACTATTACGTTCATACAAGAAGGCACAGATAACCTGCATAGTATTATAGCTATTAAAGAAATTGAATTTGTAATTCCAAATTTTCCCACAGAGAAAACTTTGGGCCCAGATGACTGAACTGGCAAATTTTACCAAACATTTGATGAATAAATATACCCCTTCTACACAAACTCTTTTGGCAAATAGAATACAGAGGAACACTTTCCAACATATTTTATGAAATCAGAATTGCCCATGTAAAAAAACCAGGCAAAATATGACAAGAAAGTTAATCTAGAGACAAATATTCCTCAAGAAAATAGACACAAAAATCCTCAAAAATATTAGCTATTTGAATCCTGCAATATATAAAAAGGATAATGCAACATAACCAAGAGGGCTTACCCCAGGAATACAAGGCTGGTTTAACATTAAAAAATCAATAAATAGAATTCACCATATCAACAGAATGAATAAGAAAAAAAAGCATGATTATCTTGATGGATACAAAAAAAAAGCATTTGAAAAAATTCAACATTTATTTGTGATAATATGATAATAAAAAACTCTCATCAGGCAAGGAATAGAAGGGGACTTCTCCAGCCTGATAAAAGGCATCTAAAGCCAATATCATACTAAAGGTTGAAATGCTGACTACTTTCTCCCTAAGATTGCAAATAAGGCAAGGATTTCCATTCTCATCTCCTCTGTTCAACATAGTCTAAGAGGTTCTAGACCCTGAATAAAGGGAAGAACTAGAAATGAAGAACAGATCAATGAGAAATAAATAAGTAAAATTTATTTTCTTTATGATGTGCTGATGTATAAAAATCTTAAGGAATATGAAAATAAAAGACTGACTAAAATATGAGTTTAGCAAGGTCGCAGAAGACAGGATAAATATTCAAAAATCACCCGTATTTCTATATAGTAGCAATAAACAATTGGAACCCAAAATTCAAATTTCAACTAACAATGTATCAAAAAATATGAAATTCTTAGAGAGAAATTTAACAAAATATGTGCCAGACCTACACACTGAAAACTATAAATCATTGCTTTGAGAATTTTAAACAGACATGAATAAATGGAGAGAAATGCTGTGTTAATGAGTTGGAATAGTCAGCATTATTAATGTGTTATTTCTCTCCAATTGATCTACAGATTTAACACAATCCCAAATAAAATGCCAGCAAAGTTTTGTTTGTTTATTTTTTTTGTTGTTTTTGTAAAATTCAGGAACTGACAAGCTGGTCATAAATGTATATGGAAGTGCACATGATCTTAGTAATAGTCAATTTTGGAAAGGAAAAATAAAGTTGGAGGATATAGACTACCTCAAGATTTCACAAAACCACAATAATCTAGATGGTGTAATAGTGGTACAAGGATAAACATACAGACCAATGGAACAGAATAGCATCCTCAAATAGACACACATTTATATGGTCAAATAATTTTTGAGATAGGATCAAAGCAATTCATCAAGGAAAGTATAGTCTTTACCACCAGTGGTGCTGGAACAATTGGACATCCATGTGGAAAAAATATATGCCATATAAAGATTTAACTCCAAATGAATCAAGACATAAAACTAAATTTATAAAACTTACAGAAAAACCACTGGCGATAATCTTTATGAATTGGGGATAGTCAAATATTTCTTAGAAGAGGTACACAAAAAGCAGGGACCATCAAAATATTGAAAAATTGAACTTGATAAAGATGAAAGATTTTGCTTTTCAAAAGATACTTTTAAGAAAATGAAAGGAAAGCCACAAAACTACAATTCAAATTTATAATTGATAAAGGACTAGTATCTAGTACCTAGAATATGTTATTCAATAACGAGAAGACAAACAACTAGATAAAACAAATTATGACCAGCCACTTCACCATAAAATAGATATGGATGACAAATAAGCAAAAGAAAAAGTACTCCATAGCCTTAGTTTTCAGGGAAATGCAAATTATGACCACAAGATAATATTTAGAATGACTAAAATTCAAAATGACTGTCACTTCCAAGTGTTGGAGAGGATTTGATGCAACTGAAACTCTACTAATTGTTGATTGGAATGCAAAATATTTTGGCACTTTTTTATAAAGTTAAGCATGTATTTATCCTATAAGACAGCAATACCAGTATTAGGTATTTTACCAAAGAGTCATTAAAAAACATATACCTATGCAAAAATGCACACTTAAATGTTCACTACAGCTTTATTCATAATAGCCAAAACCAAGAAACAATCCAAATGTTCATGAACTGGTGGCTGGATAAAATAATTGTGGTATACCCCCCCCCCAGGAAAACTAATAAACAACCAGGAACAACTAGTAAATGATCTGGAATAACTGCTGGGGCACAAACTTGACTGTCCAAACATCATACAGCAAACTGGATTGGGAGGAATGCCTGAGAACACAGCATAAAATCTGTAAGTAAAAACTGTGGACCCGAGCCAGGAACCCCCTCCCCCATGGCAGCCCGAACTGCAAAACATTGCTGTAGTAGAAAGCAGCACTCTCTGAACAAGTGAATAGATCTCAGTCCTGCTCCAGCTGGGGTTTTAATTAACAAAAGTGGACTGCTCAATACAAGCCACAAACCTCCAACAATCCTACAGAGGCTTTTAGTGATGACTGACCTCAAAGAACCAGAAGACTTCTCTGTCCAAGGAGGGGGAGCCCAGAGGACCAGATGCTACCTCTGGCTGACAGGTGAAACTGGGGGTGAGGCTCTGGAATGGCCCTGAAAGGGGGCTTTTTGTCCAGTTCTCTCTCAACCTGAGTGGCTCAATTGAGAAAGTCTCAGCCATTTTCAGTTTGCAGCACTCTGACCCAGAGAAGGGTGGAGATAGCAAAGTCAGAGAGACAAAGAACCTATTTAAAAGCAGATGATAACTCTCTAGGGGTGTGTATCTTCTCTAAGAGGAAGGAGGTGGTGCCCAGCTCTACTACCCACCTTCCATTCAGAACCAAATCCCAGAGCCTGGGAGAAAACAGCCAAAACAGAAACTAAGCAGGCCATACCTCCTTACACCAGTCAGGAGCAACAGACTGACAGTCACCACCTGCTGGGCAGATTAGGGAAAGCACAGGGGCTTGAGGCCTCACTGGGTTTCTCAATCTTCTAAAACACACCCTCAGGGAAACCTGATACTGAATATTGCCCCCTTCTGGAACCTGAGCCTGCTCTCATCTGGGAAAACCTGATTGGGGTAAGCAAGGAAACCAGATGCCTAGACAACAGAAAACTACAACCTACACTAAGAAAAATGAAGTTATTGCCCAGTCAAAGGAACAAACTTACACTTCAACTGAGATACAGGAATTGAAGCAACTTAATGCTAAATCAATTCAAAAAGTTTAGGGAAGACATGGCAAAAAACATGAAGCATATAATGAAAACACTGGGTGTACATAAGATAGAAATCAAAAGTTTGAAAAAAACAACTGACAGAATCTATGGAAATGAAAAGTACAACACAAGAGATGAAAATGCAGTGGTGACATACAACAGTAGATCTCAAGGGACAAAAGAAAACACTCAGGAACTGGAGAAGAAGACACCTGAAATCCTACACACAAAAGAACAAATAGGAAAAAAGAATGCAAAAATATGAACAACAGCTCAGGGAATTGAATGACAACATGATGCACATGAATGTACAAGCCATGGGTGTCCCAGAAGGAGAAGAGAAGGGAAAAGGGGCAGAAGCAATAATAGAGGAAATAATCAATGAAAATTTCCCATCTCTTATGACATACATAAAATTACAGATCCAAGAAGCACGGTGTACCCCAAACAGAATAGATCTGAATAGGCCTATGCCAAGAAACTTAATAATCAGATTATCAAACATCAAAGACAAAGAGAGAATCCTGAAAGCAGCAAGAGAAAACTGATCCATCACATACAAAGGAAGCTTGATAAGACTATGTGCAGATTTCCCAATAGAAACCATGGAGGCAAGAAGGAAGTGGGTTGATATATTTAAGATACTGAAAGAGAAAAGCCACCAACCAAGAAACCTGTATCTGGCAAAACTGTCCTTCAAGTATGAGGGAGAGCTTAAAATATTCTCTGACAGACAGACAATGACAGAGTTTGTGAACAAGATACCTGCTCTACGGGAAATACTAAAGGGAGCACTACAGACAGATAGGAAAAAACAGGAGTGAGAGGTTTGGAACATAATTTTGGGTGATGGTAGCCCAGCAATGTAATACACTGAACAAAGATGACAGTGAGTATGGTTGAAAGAGGAAGGTTAGGAGCATGTGGGACACCAGAAGGAAAGAGGAAAGATAAAGACTGGGCTGTATAACTCAGTGAAACCTAGAGTGCTCAACAATTTTGATAAAAGGTACAAATATGTTTTTGCATGGGGGAGAAAAAATGAATGTCAACCTTGCAAGGTGTTAAAACTAGGGTGGTATTGGGGGAAAAATACAATCAATGCAAACTAGAGACTATAATTAACAGAAAAATTGTTTTATGCTTCCCTTAATGTAACAAAGGCAATATTCCAAAGCTAAATGCCTATAAGAGGGGGACATAATGGAGGGGTATGAGACTTTTGGCATTGGTGATGTTGTCTGACTATTCTACCTTACTTTATTGCTCTTTCCTTTTGTTCCTTCCTAGCTGTCATGTGTTTCTCTCTCTTTTTCTTTTTCTTTTGCCTCTCTACCTTCTTGGACTCTTCCTCCCTCTTTGTAGAAGAAATGGAGATGTCCTTATATAGATAGTGGTTATGGTGGTGAATACATATATACCTGACTATACAGGGAACCATCTATTGTTTACTTAGGACGGAATGTATGGTGTGTGAACAAAACAGTCTTAAAAAACAAAGGGGTTGATGAAGAAACCTTGAGGGCACTATATTGAGTGAAATAAGCCAGACACATAAGGACAAATATTGCAGGGTCTCACTGATATGAACTAATTATAATATGTAGACTCATAGACATGAAATATGTTACCAAGATACAGAACGAAGCTAAAGAATGGGGAGTGATTGCTTATTATGGGCAGGATGTTCGACTAGACTGAACTTAAATGTTTGGAAATGGACAGAGGTGACAGTAGCACATTGTGAGAATAACTGACAGTGCTGAATGGTGTGTGAATGTGGTGGAAAGGGGAAGCTCAGAGTCACGTATGTCACCAGAAGGAAAGTTGCAGGTTAAAAGACGGGAATGTATAGAACAGTGAATCTTGTGTTAGGCAATATCCATGATTAACTAGACAAATATTAGAAATCTCTTTCATGGACTAGAAAAAATGAATGACACTATAACTAGAAGTTAATAATAAAGGGGCATATAGAAATAAAAATTCCTACTGCAAACTATATACTACAGTTAGTAGTATTTTAACATTCTTTCATCAACAGTAACAAATGTACTATACCAATACTATGAGTCAGTATGGAGGTGGGGTGGTTAAGGGTATGGGAGGAATTGAGTTTCCTTATTTTGTCTTTATTTCTTTTCTGGAGTAATGAAAATGTTCTAAAAATTGAAAAAAAAATTAATTGTGGTGATGGATGCACAGCTATATGATGGTACCATGGGCAATTGATTGTACACTTTGGCTCTTTGATAACTGTATGGTATGTGAACAATCTCAATAAAAAAACATGGATGAATCTCAAAAGCATTATTTCAGGAGTAAGAAGCTAGACCAAAGACTGCATACTCTAATTACATTTTTATGACATTCTAGAAGAGGCAAAACTACAGCAAAAGAAAATAGATCAATGTTTTAGTCAGTGGTGAGTGTTGAGGAAGGGAAATTTTCTGCTGGCGGTATGAGACAAGATTTGAAAAATGGAAATATTCTACATCTTTGTTGTCATGGTGGTTACATGACTGTATATTTTTCAATACATATCAAATTATTCATTTAAATTAATAATTTTTGCGTGTGTAAATCATATCCTAACAAAGCTGATTTTAAAAGACTGACTCTATGTCTAAAAAATTATTCTTTAGGCTATTATTTATCTATCTTTAGTTCTCTGAAAAGTCATTTTTAAGACTTACACTTATGCCTCATGGTCCAATATGTGCTCTGTAGCTATATTTAGTTTCAAGGAAAGGGTAAGAAAGTGAATAGGAAAAGTGGAATACTTTGCCACTTTCTAAGGTGGAAAAGGCAGGGCAGAAAGGATTGGGAATGGCTACTAACAACCAACCAACAGGATACTCCACTGCCTTTTACTAAAATTTAAATGTAAAACAATAATTTTCAACACACTGGAGTTATCAAACTTGCTCATTAAAACCAAAATTTGTCAAAATAGTCAAAGAATGTGAATTCTAGTTAACTATATTTTCTGGTTAACTGGAAAAGTCTCACAAATATCTTATCAAAATTCTTTCTTAGATATCTGAGTCTTTTCTTTTCTTACTAAAATAGTATAGGGAATACAGTTTTATCTCCCTTTTTTAATATAATGCTTTGTGCATAGGCTGAAGATGATTCATCACTTTGTGCATAGGATCAGTCTGCAGGTGCGGGTAGAGATGGGTGAAGTGAAAAGTTTCTCAGTTGGAGTCTATAGAATGCTGGCCGTGCAAAATCACTTCCCTCTCTTCCTTCCAAAAACTGTGTTCCATAGTCAGTTATGTTTGAGAAGTGTTGCCTAATATAGCCATCTCTTACAATGCCATAAAGAATACTCATCGTATTTCTGAAGAAACCTACCAAAAAGAACCACCACAGAAAACTCATTAATTCTGTTCACAAATTTTAGTGGGTGCAAAATTTTTCCAATTTTTCCTATAATTTACATCAACTTTCTAAGAACTAGAGTTCCAATGGGGCACGCTGTTGCTGCTGTGGAAGGAGTGCAAGCTGGGGAGCTATAGAGAGCTCGGTTTGAGTCTTGAGTTGGTGACACTAGTGACAGTGGATAAGGGAGTTTTAACCTCTTTGATTCTCAGTATTCTAGTCTCTAGAATCAGCGTTATAATATAAAAGAGTTCTTATAAGAATTAAAGATAATGTCTCCAAAACATCTATCACAGTGCCTAATACAAAGAATCTTCCCCAGAATTCTAATTTATTATTAATTTAACATCAATAATATCATCATCATCATCATCATCATCATCATCATCATGTGGCTTTCTTTCCAGGACCTCTAGAACTTAGTTTTGTTTCTGTTGCTTATTCATTTTTTTCCTCTAAATTCTTACTCAGACTCGAAAAAATGCATTTATTCTGCTCTAAAAGCAGGTTAAGGGAGTCTATTTAGTTGAGGTTTCTGATTTAGTTGTTTTCTAGTTAATCAAAGTCTCATTATATCATAGATAATAGTATCACGTTGCTGATTTCAGTGGGGTCGCTGGACTCTAGCCAAGCAATCTAGGGCATTTTAGGCTTAAATAAAATTCATAGCTTTCATTTAATTTTCTTTTATTCTTTTGTGGATTAATGGAGTCTTGTATATTAATCCCAAATCTATCATAAGCACCTGTAGAGATTTCAGGATGGTTGAGCTAATCAGAGAGCCGTAATATCCACAAATGTGATCTTCTTTTGTGTTTTTCTATTGGGGATGATGACAGTAATCATAACTGATGACATCAAAAGTAACAAAAGTAATATTAACACTTTATATTGTAAAACACTGGTTGTTTATGGTTGTGAGGGTATTTTTTAAATAAATATTTTCAAAAAGCAATATACTGGCACTCTGAACTGTTATGTAATAACAGGGAGAAGGTCATATAACATTCCCATAAAAACTTCTTTTTTTTTGCATCAGATAAAATGTTCCAAAATAATTGTATTGGCTGTCTATCACATCACCTCAGGGAAGCATGCTGTTAACAGGGTCATTTCTCCTTCACAGTTGAGGACACTGAAGCATAGGCACTTTAGTGGTAACTTGTCCAAATGAACACCATGAACTAGTGAACCAAATCACCATGTGACAACGACACCACTCAAAGGCAGACACCACACAGGAAATGGTATTATGAAGGTTAATTTCAGATTAAACTGGGGCAGCATGAATGTTGGGTCATCTTGGGAAGATGTGCTAAAATGCACCAAGACAAGGTTAGTCATGGTTCATAAACCTCACCCTAGAGTGTTCTCTGTATATGTTTAGGCATTCAATTTTATTTCACAAAATAGTTGTGGCAGGAAGACTATGTCTTTTATTATTAAAGTGGAGATAGACAATGATGTATTTTCTTCTACCTAATAAGCATCGAGTTCCCTCTACTTTGCACTGCCAGGTTTAAGTCTATTCCACTCATAAGTGATGATTTTTTAAAATTTCTGACTAAATTCATGTAAAGTAGTAAAGTAGTGCTTGTTCATAACATACCCAGAGCTGTTTGCAGTGGCAGTTTCATTGCAGCTGGATTCGCTCAGCTAGAGGAGTCCTTTGCAGAGAACAACCAGAGCTTCTTAGCAGACCCATCCAGAAAGTGCCAAGATGGGAGCAGGCCCTTCTATATCACTGGCTCAAAAAGTTTTTTGAGTCACTCCTCCCCCTTACCCCTACCACAGACACAAATTCTGATACACTATACGCCCTAAATTTAGCAAAATGTTTTGGAAGATTAACATACTATGCTGCCCCATGTAGACTTCCCAGAGTTGGGCAAGGGTAAATTCTTTCACAATTATCCCATATGGAGGAGATTATCTCTTAGTTTTCCCCGTCTTCAGGCTTCTTGCATGATATAAGAAATTGAGTACAACAAATAATACACAATGATATTTTTTTCCAGCCTCTATATTAATTTCAGACACATTTGTATGTCAGCATCCTAAAAAAGCTGGCATTCATCTTAGTAAGTTAATATTAATTCATGATACTACATTGAGGTAATGGCAAAATAAGTTGACTTATCAAAGGAAGGTAAGGATGAATACCAATGAAATTCATTTAGCTTTATGATGAATACTAATTTTGTAGGACATGATTTTACATTTACAGCTTGTAATAATGCTGTGACTCCTAACATCACAATTTGAATATTTATGCTTAGTTTTAGATTTTGAACTATTTCTGTCTCAAAATTTTTCTAAGTTAAAATTCATAGCATTAACAGACAATGCCAAGCTTTGATAAGGATGTGGAGCAACCAGAACTCTCATATACTGCTGGTGGGGGTATAAAAGGAAACAATCACTTTGGGAAACAGTTTGGCAGTTTCTTATAAAGTAAAATATATACTTGCTCAATGTGCCAGTTTGGATATATTATGTCCCCCCAAAAGCCATATTCTTTAACACAATCTTGTGGGGGCAGATTTATTAGTGTTGATTAGGTTGGAATCTTTTGATTGAGTGTTTCCATAGAGATGTGACTCAATCAACTGTGGGCAAAATGTTTGATTAAATTATTTCCATGGGGATATGGGCCCCACCCATTCAGGGTGGGTCTTCATTTAATCACTGGGAGCCCTTTAAAAGAGCTCACAAATAGAAGGAGCTCAGAGAAGCTGAGAGGGACATTTTGGAGAGAAGCTAACAGCTGACATTGAAGCTGACACTTGGAGACACTTGGAGAGGCAGACAGAAGGACGTTTGGAGATGTCCTTCTCAAAGCTAAGAGATGAAGCCCAGAGTTTGCCCTGAGATATGCTAAGATAGGACCCCGAGGCACTTAGTGAGAAATGTCTTAGGAGAAAGAACCAAGAATGCACAGGAGCTGAGAATGACATTTTGGAGAAAGTGATTTTGGAACATAACCCAGTATCAACAGACGCCAGCCACATGCCTTCCCAGCTAACAGAGGTCTTCAGAATGCCATCAGCCATCCTTCGGTGAAGGTATCATCTTGTTGATGCCTTAGTTTGGACACTTTTATGGCCTTAGAACTATGAATTTGTAACTTACTAAATCCCCTTTATAAAAGTCAATCCATTTCTGGTATTTTGCATAACAGCAGCATTAGCAAACCAGAACACCCAATAATTCCACTCTTAGGTATTTACACAAGACATAAAAACTTATGAACCACATGACAAATCAAATAAGAATATTCATAGCAGCTTTATTCATAATTTCCAAAAAAAAATGAAAACAACTGAAGTGCTCATCCATTGAGAAAGAGAAAATAAATTGTGATATACATATATACAAATTGTATATATATATTTAATATATATATAGAATGTAATGTTTCTCTGCAGTAAGGAGAAATGAACTATTGATACACCAGCAGCAGGGATGAATCTCAAAAATATTGAGTGAAAGAAGCCAAGCACAAGAGTATACAATGCATGTATTTATTGCTATAAAGTTCAAAACAGGGAAAAAGTAATCTATGGTAATGGAAACCATAGCAGTGGTTGCTTACGGTAGGTGTGTTTGTCTGGAAAGAGGTAGAAGGGGACACCCTAGAGTGAGGGGAATGTTCTAGGTCTTTTAGGGGTCTGGGTTAGATGGATGTGTGTATTTGTCAAATCATTTTGAAATACACTCTTAAGATCTCTACCGCCAAGCCCATTTCCCCCAAAATATAGCTTAGTTCTGCTTCTGCATTCTCTTATCAATAGAGAGTTCTTGATAGCCCCTCATACCTCACTGTGGCCTCTGGGCCCTTTCCCCGGGTTTCCAAAACAGTTTCGACAGCAGTTCATTCCTGAGTACCTCTTTCTAATCACCTGGCTACATTTCCCTTATATCTTGAATGATCCATTTCTAGGATTCTGATTTTTTTTTTAAGTCATCAAAAATGAATAAATCACATTTTTTTTTTTTTCTTTTTAACTTGCACTTCAGGTCCGGATGTCTGTGACAAGTCTACCTCCTGGAAGAGCTTACCTCAAAATGATGGTTAGCACGTTATTAATTCCCCCAGAAAGGTTAAATAAAGAAGGGTCATATACGGTATGTGTGATAAAATAATGTGTGAGACTCAAGGACTTACCCGATGACTAATGAAGTTATCATGAAGGTAATACTAAGGTAGATGGGTGTCAGTCATCTGTGGTTCTTTCACACTGAAAAATTTGACATTTGGTAACTTGGGCACTGTCTTCCGTGGTATAAGGGGAGGGAACAATCAGGAGTTTGCTTTTCACTTTCAACACTGAAAATCTTATTTGCATTCAATTTCGACTCCTTCTAGGTTACACCAGTGAGGGTGGGGAGTTCTCAGAGTGGGCACCAAGGTTCACTCATCTATGTTAACCTCTCTCCACTGGGGTTGGCACTACTGTAGTTTGCAAGCAGAATGATAATTTTTCTGGGATCTTAATGGGATCTTAATTTTGTCAAAATGGGAACAAAACAAATAAGGGAAAAATCGCCAGGTGATTTTAAATTTTATAAATGCCAAACTATATGGTGTTTTACTATATTATCTGGCAGTTACTTCACAGTTCCAGGGCATAAAGCCATGTCATGGTGTCTAACCTGAGTTTTGATCTCCTTAGAGTGATTTCAATGAGTCTAGAGATGTGGGGCAGCAAATTCCATCCCACACTTCATAAATTTGGGGCCACTATTACTTTAGTGTGGCTTCTTTGTATTCCACTTTATTATGACTATATCTATATAAATGCAAACTGTTTCTGTGGTTATAATTTCATGAAGCAAAACTATCTTCTATCTTTAACAGCGAAATTCAAGTGGCAACTATGACAAGCAAAGAAAAATGAATGCAGTTAACTTCAACCATCCCTGCTCATCTGAAAGCTTATGTCAGTTTCTAAATAAGCTTTTCATTTTTCTATTCAGTCTGCTGATCTTTGTTGATTTACAGCATGAATGAGCATGGCACATTGCAACTTGTATAGTGTATTTTTCCTAAATAATAAAACATTTATTGCAAACACATCAAGCTAGCTAGTGGCTCTAAATTATTGTGGCAATGAAGTGCCATGTTAACAACTCATTTACATCCTTCTGGTGATTCTCCATTACCAAGGTAAGTAATTTAATTCCCTCTAGGAAGAATGACTTTGTGAAGAGTATTTACTACAATTTGGAAAAATATATTTCAATCAGATTAGAAATTATGATGATCATTATTTTGAACTAAATATGAGCAAAATTAAGTATTTAACCAAGATAGATTAAATTATCTCATGAAGTTTTTGGTAAAGCACTAAATGCCTTCAGAATGCTACACACACACACACACACACATGCATATGCGCACACTCAACTATGCTCAATGTATGCTAGTCTGTGAATGTCTATGCTTTATAAATTCAATTAAACCTTCTCTCTTTCATTCAGCTTTGTTTTCTATTTCCACTTTGGGAAAGGTGCAAAAAGTTGAATTTATCATATTCCTCATCATTAGGGCTACAGCACTTCATAAATTCAGGAGGTACTTTACCTTACTGCCTTGCATATAGATGCACAAACCCTCATATAGACGCTTTATCTTACTGCCTTGCATATAGATGCACCCCTCCCCTGGTTTACTTCCTGTCCCCTTCACCCTAGGCCCTCATTTCTATTCACCTTCCCATTCTCCAATTAAGTATGTATTTGGATCTCTCCTTAAACATGCCTGTGTCCTTTTAAAATATAAAGTGTTTTGTGTGCATGTGTTTTGCATTTATGTAAGTAGTGTTGCTCAGGTTCTTAGTTTTTTCAGCCAATACAGTTTTGATAAGCATTTAGTTTATACACGGTTCCATGTGTGTGTCTTCTAACTGTAGCATTCTGTTCTAAGGTATGCATCTTCCACATTTGCTTGTCTATTCCCCAACTATATTACCTCCAACTACATGCTATGACAGATGGTGAATAACTTCATAACATGTCCTCTTATGAACCTATGAAAGGGTTCCTCTATGATATGTTACAGGAGTGGGCTTTCTAGGTTCCACTCAAACACACACTCAGCAAGGATGAACACATGGCAGTAAGGATGGATACATACTCCTTATTATATACACCAACACTGTAAGGATATAAAGATGTATGTGTACCCTGTAAGGGGGAAGACATGCTTATTAAGGATGTGCTCAGAGTGGTCAGGAATAAACATATAATCAAGAGGTCCATATACACTTTAAGAATGTACATGTACTCAGAATGAATATAAATGTAATTAAATTTGCAGATCTACTTAATTTCAGCAAGTGTTGCAGTTTATTTTAGCCTAGTTACAATCTTACTAGCAGTGCCCGAGAGTTCCCATTTTCCTACATTCTCTACAAATTTGGTTTTATTTTTATTTTTTCTTATCTCATGGATGTAAATTATTATTTTGACTTTTATTGCATTTCTCCAGTTACTGGGGAGTTTGAGTATCTCTTACGATTTGTATAATCCAATTGGGCTTACCCTTTTATGTGTGTATATGAATCCTTTAACATTTAAATGGATTTTTGTTCTTTTAGTGTTGTGATTTTAGTTCTATGTAATGTATACTATATACAATGTACTATATACTATAGTGTCCTTCATTCCATGGCAATGGTTAATTTTATATAATCAAATCCATTCAGGCCATCGTTTTCCTCTGGGGTTTTTACTTAAGATCCCGTCCATGTTCCAAGTTACAAGATAGTTTTCATCCTTTTCTTTTATAGTGAATTAAAATAAAATAAGGGCTTCTCATACTGTTATGCTGCTTCAGTATCGTAGACCCCATCATTAGTTCCCTCAGTGACCACCCCTGACACCTGCTTATACATGATAAACAGCTTCTTGTTTTTCCTTCCGTCATCTTACCTGGTTTTGAGACCCCCAGCGAAGTAAAAACCAAACTTTCCCAATCTCCCTCTTGCTAAACCAATCACTACAGCTCCACCCAGGTAATGTTATAAAGGCATAATCTTGCCATCCACTATAACTTTTGCTCTCCACCTCCTTGGTTGAGCCTATGCACCCAACGTGTTTCCCCATGTGACCCTGAGATGTTTGCCCCTACTCTCTGTCCCAGGACCTGTGAGTACTAATGAGCTTTTCTTTCATTCATCTTTGGTGTCACTTGTCCTTGATGTACCTATCTACATAAATATCCTTACACCTTACAATATATCTCCCATTAGTTTTATGGTTTACCTTTTAGATTTAGATATCTCATACATCAGGGTTACATTTTGTATACAATGTAAATTAATGATCCAGTTTAATTTTTTCCAAATAGTGAAGTTTTCAAACAGACTTTACTAAATAATGCATACACCTGCTAGTGGTGCTACATTTACCACCAATTAATTTTCCACATATAAATGGGTCTCTTACTGAGTTCTGAGTTCTTTCCCTTCGGTCTATTTATTTCTCAACCAGTACCATATTATTCTTACTAAATAGAACTGAGGTTTATCTACATATTTGGAAGAGCAAATACCCCTCTTCATTCTTCTTCTTCAAAATTAACTTTATTTGTTGATCTTCAACCTTTAATGCTAATTTTAGAAGGAGTTTGACAAGTTCCTAAAAATATCCAGCTGTACTTTTGATCAGGATTGCCTTGAATTAATTGGTTAATTTAAAGGGATTCATGTATTATAATAAATATGGAATATCCTGCCATTTCGTTAGATCTGCTCTTAAGTCCTTTAATAAAGATATTAGTTATCTCTATAAAGGTAGTATTCCCCTTTGTCAGATTAACTTACAAATACTTCACAGGTTTTTTTTTAAACTTTTAAGAATTGTTTCTTATTTTCCTATTATATTTTCTACTTGATTACTGTTGTTATGTAGCAGAGATCAGCAAACTTTTTCTGTGAAGGATAAAATAGTAAATTATTTAGGGCTTGTGGGCCAGACAGTCTCTGTTGCAAGTATTCAACTCTGCCATTAGTAGCAAGAAAGCAGCCCTAGGCAAAGCATAAACAAATGGACATGGTTATGTTTCAACAAATGTGTGTTTACAAAAACAGGTGATGGTTGGATTTGGCCAGTGTGCAGGAGTTTGCAGTCAACTGCCATAAAGGAATGGTATTAATTTGTTTGAGCTGATATTTTATGCAGCAAATTTGCTGAATTCTCTAATTAGTTAGAATAATTGGATTGTTGGTTGTCTGAAGGATTTTTTTTTATGTTGATGAACTTAAACTTTTATTTATTTTACCCTACTTGAAAAGCTGGCCAAGATCATCATTGCAGTAGAAAGTAGCAGTAATGGTGGCACATACTTGTCTTCATCTTAGCCTTATTGGGAATACCTCTTAAGTATGAGATTTTGTATAGGTTTGGCTTTTAGGCATCTTTATCAATTGATAAATGATATTTCCATTTCTAGCTTAATGAGCTGTTTTATCAGAAATTGTTATATTGTCTAATATTAACCATGACTTCATTTTTGTAATAAACTTTACTGGAGCATGATGCATTTTTTCTCTTTAAATGCAATTTTTGAGATAAAAATTATATACTATGAAATGCTTCTATTTTATATGTGCAATGCAATGTGTTCTGACAAATGTATACACCCATATAACTACCACCCCGGTTGAGGTACGGATCATTTCTACCACCAGAAAAAGTTCCCTTTTATTCCTTTGCAGTCATTCTGCCCTGAACCCTTACCCCAGGCAAGAAATAGTCTGCCTTGTGTCACTATAAATTAGTTTTGTCTGCTTTAAAATTTCACATAAAGGAAATCATACAGCATGTACACTTTTGTTTGTGCCTTCTTTTGCTGAGCATAATGTATTTTAATTTCATTAATGTTGTGAGTGTAAGTGTCTTCACTTGACAAGGCTGCTATGACAAATACCATGCAATGGGTTGGTTTAAACAACAGGAATTTATTTTTTCATAGTTTCCAACATCAAGATATTGGCAGGGCTTGCTTTCTCTTGGAGCCTGCGGCATTCCAGCAGCTTTGTGTCTGCTCCTATGATTTCCACTAACTTCTGGCTTTGCTGACTGGCCAGATTACCTCTGCTTATAAAGACTCCAGTCATCTGGATTAAGGCCCACCCTGTTTTAATTTGGCCTCATTTAAATAGGATCTTCAAGGATTCTATTCATAAATGAGTTCACACCTTAACTAATAATAGCATCTTCAAAGGTCACACCCACGAGACTTGAAAATGTCTTTTGTGGGGGACATGATTCAATCCCCAGCAATAAGTAACTAATTCTTTTTTATTGCTGTATAGTATTCCATTTTACGAATCTAGTAAAAGTTGTAGCATTCACCTACTAATATATAATTTGGGCTGTTCCAGATATGGGCTATTATGAATGAGGTTGCTATGAATATTTATGTTCGGGTCTTTATGTGGACATTTGTTCCCATTTCTCTTAGATAAATATATTGGAGTGTAATTGCTGGATCATTTACTAAGTATATCTTTAACGTTAAAAAATGCCAAACTCTTTTCCCAAGTGATAGTACCATTTAAGGCTTCCACAAGCAATGTATGACAGTTCCAGTTTCTTCAAATTATTGCCAGCATTTGATTTTGGCAGAAATGTGTTTGCAAATTTTACTCCCAGTATGTGGCTTGCTTTTTCTGTTTCCTTTTTCAAAGATCAGAAGTTTTTAATTTTGAGGAAGCCCAATTATCCGTCTTTTACTTTTATGATTAGTATGTCCCAAGAAATCTTTTCTAACCCCAAAGTCATGAAGATTTTCTCCTATGCTTTCTTCTAAAGGTATTATAGCTCTACAGTTAGGTCTATGATCATTAAGATTTAATTTTATAGATGAAAGGAAACAAGAATCTAGGTTCTTTTTTTATGCAAATACTCAGTGAATCAAAATCCTTTGTGAAAAGTGCCATTTTCCATTGAATTATCATGGTGCTTTGTCAGAAAAACCACTTAAATATATTTATATGGGGCTATTACTCAACCCTCTCTTCTGTTCCATTTACCTATACATCTGTCCTTGCACCAATATCATATTGTATTGATGCTGTAGTTTTATAGTAAGTACTGAGACCAGGCAGTACAGTTCTCCCACTTACTTCTTCATTTTAAAAATCATTTTGTATATTATGTCATTTTCATTTTTCCTTAAATCTAAGGATCCACTTCTCAATTTACATCCAAAAAATCCATTTTAATTTTGTATGAAATTATGTTGAATTTATAGATGAATTTAGGAAGAATTGAAATCTTAACAATATTGAGTTTTGCAATCAATCATTATGGTATATCTTTTGATTTACTTAGGTCTTCCACAGGTTCTCCCAGTAATGTTTTGTAGTTTTCAGTGAAGAAGGCCTCTTTAACTTGAAAACTATTGAAAGGGTGCTGCTTTTAAATTTTATTTTCCAAGACTTCAGTGCTAGCATATAGAAATAAAAGTAAGTTTTGTATATTGACCCTGTATTCTGCAACTTTGCTAAACTCAAATATTATTTCTAGTTGGCTTTTACATGTATATTCCTTTGAATTTAGTATGTACCTGATCATGGTTTCTATGTTAAAGGCAAATTAAATTCATTGCTGCTTCTTCAGTCTGAATAGCTTTTATTCATTTTTGTTGTTGATGCCATTTATCCTTTTTTTCCTTCTTTTCTTGATGAACCGATAAAATCTCTGGTATGATGAAGAATAGACATGATCGGTATGGACTCATTGCCTTGGTCTTTATCTTGGGGTAAAATCTTTTAGTCTTATACCAATAAACATGATGACAGCTGTGGTTTTATCCATTGATGTTCTTTATAAGGTTGTGAAACTATTTAGCTGAGAATTTTTATAATACATTTCATCAAATGCTTTTATTTCTATTGATGTGATTATATAGCTTGGTATTTCCTTTCTGGGAAGACTTTTAATCAAGAATTTAATTATTACATATTTATTTAGGATTGTTAAAGACTTTTTTCTTTTTGTGTCACCTAAATTGTGCCCTATATTCCTTTAATATCTGTAAAATATAAAATGATGCTTATTATGTGATCCTTGATAGTAATAATTTGCATTTTCCCCTTTTTTGTTCTTGATCAGTCTAGCTAGGATTTTTAAATTTCACTGATCTTTCTAAAGAACTAGTTTTTGGTTTAATTGATTTTTCTCTACTATTTATCTGTTTTCTACTTCATTGATTTCCATTCTTTATTATCAGCTTCCTTCTACTTATTTTGGGTTTTATTTGCACATTTTTTTCGAAGATTCTGAAGGTGGAAGCTTAGATAGTTGATTTTTGAACTTTCTTATTCTCTATTACAAGTACAAGCTATGAATTTCCACTTTAACCACTATTTTAGCTAAAGCCCACAATTCAAAATACTTTTCAATTTTCCTTATAATTTCTTTGTTGTCCCACAAGGTAATTAGAAATGATGTTGTATTTTTTTCAGATAATTACAGACTTTTTCTGATCTCTAATTTTTTTTCCATTTTTGGTCAAAAATACATTGTTTATAGTATCAATCCTTTAAAATTTACTGATAATTGTTGTATATACAGTTGTACAGATATATGCCCATCTTGGTGTATATATGTCCCATGTTCATTTGAAAAACCTGTGATTTTTGCTATTGTTGATTGTAGCATTGAAGGCAGTATTCTGCAAATATCAAATTAGCCAACTGGTTGATAGTTTGTCTATTCTTGCACCAATAAATTTTGATTACTGTAGCTTCATAGGTGTCTTGAGTCAGATAATATATGTTCTTCAACTTCTATCTTTTAAAAGATTTTACCTATGTAGATCTTTATTTCCATATTAATTTTAGAAAGAGCCTGCCTCTTAATATAATTAAAAAAAGCTGGATTTTATTTGGATTGCATTTGATCTGTAAATCAACTATCAGAGAATTGATATCTTAACAATATTGAATATTCCAGTCCATGAATATGGTTTATCTCTCACTTTGTTTGGATTTTGTTTAATTCCTTAGCAATATTTTGTAGTTTTCAGTTTCTGGGCATTGTATATAATTTGTGATCTTCATCCTTTATTTCATGTTATATGTTCTACATTTAATTAGCATGAAACATTCATTGCTAATATGTATAGTTATAATTGATTTCCTATTTCATTGCTTTCTTGTCTTATTTTTATTACTCCCTTCCTTCTTAATTGATGGCAGTTTACAGTGTTGATTTTAGACCTTTCCTCTTTTTTAATGTAAGCATTTAATACTATAAATTTATTTTTGAAACATGCTTTACTTCAATGGTTCTCAATCAGGGTGATTTTGCCTCTTCTGGGATATCTGGCAATGTCTGGAGACATTTCAATTGCCACAACAGAGGAGGAGGACACTACTGGCACCTAGTGGGTATGGGCCACAGAATCTGCAAAACAGCCTACAAGTCACAGAATAGTCCTCCTGAAACAAATACTTCTCTGGCCCAAAATGTCCATAATGCCAGGGTGAGAAACCCTGCTTTATCTAAACCCACCAAACAGATTTTGATATACCTGTTTTCATTTTAATCAACTCAAAATATTTCTATTGTTATTCCTTCTTTAACCCATGGATTATTGAGAAGTGTCCTATTTACTCTCTCCTTGTCTCTTGATTTTCTAGATACTCTTTTCCGTCACTAACTTCTATTCTGAATCTGTTGTGTTTAGATAATATGCTTCATATGATCTTAATTATTTTAAACTTACTCAAATATTTTTATAGCCAGAATATGTGAATTGGTCAATGTTCTGTGTGCATTTTAGGGGGCAGTTTATGTTGTTTATGTTGTTTTTCAGATCTTCTATATTTTGTACTGATTTTCTATATACTTTTTAATCAATTATTAAAAGAGAAGTTTTTAACACAGTTGTGGATTTGTCTTTTTCTACTTTAAGTTCTATAGTTTTAACTTCATATATTTGTTAGTTTTATTATTTAATTAATGCATATTTAAGACGGTTATGTCCTCCTGGTGAATTATTTCCTTTATCATCTTTAAATCTCTGTATCTCAAGCAATTTTACTTCTTCTAAATTTTCTTTTATCTGATATGAATAAACACATTTCAGCTTTCTCTCAATTAGTATTTGCAAGATAAATTGTTCCATCCTTTTAGTTTTAATCTATTTGCATATTTTAATTTATATATATTTAAACTCTGTTTTCAGACAGCATATAGTTGTCTTACTTTTCTGTACAGTTGTCAGTCTTTGCCTTTCAAATGAAATGCTTAGGCCATTTGTACATATTTATTGAAATGGCTGGATTCAAATCTAAGCTCTGGCTATTTTTTTTTTTCTTCTCTTCATTTTATCTGTTTTTATTTGGTTTCTTCCCCTGTTTTCCTGACTTATTTCAGATTGAATATTGTTTTGGTTCTATTTCTCTCACTGATTGGCTTATTACCAATTTCTCTTTCAGTTTTCGTGGTTACTCTAGGATGCACAGTACATATTTTAACTATTCACAGTCTCCTTGAAATCATTTTATACTACAAGTATAATGCGGGAACCTTACCACATTATACTTCCATTTTCTCTTTCCCATACTTTGGACTATTGTTATACATTTTACTTCTGTATATTTTATAAACCCTTCCATGAGACATACTAAACTTCTATCAATCCAGCTGCTTCAGGAAGATGGAGAACATGGTAAGGCCAGTGAATCCCATGAGCATGTGCCCACTCCCACACTGCATTTTTCATGAAGTGGGTTCCTTGATTAGAACTGATGCTGTGTGGAATACCACAGCAGTGGATAAGGAAATCTGTAAGGCCATGGATAGTTTTGGCAGAAACATTGCATGCAGGGAAGGCAAATCCATATCTGGAGTATGGATCTATTCCATCAAAAACAAAACACTTCCCCTTCGGTGATGGAAGTGGTCCAATTTAATCAACCTGCTACCAGGTAACAGGCTGATCACCTCGAAGAACAGTGCTGGTCTCTGCTGCTGGCAAGTGGGGCACTCAGGCTAACATCAGTGAGTAGAAGTCCATGTTGCTGAGCCCATGCATAGCCTCCATCCCTACCACCACAGACACTTTATTCATGAGGCTACTGGGCAAAGAGAAGAGTGGTTAGAGAAAGAGGCCTATTAGTATCCACAGAATGGGTCATCATATCTACCTTAATTGTTAAAATGCTTTTCTCCTAAAGTTACCTCTGGTAAGTGTTCACATGGGACACACAAATCTTCATGTCTCTAGCTTATTCAGAAAGGTCTATTCACATCCCTCTTTATCACCAATTACCAGTCATGTCCCTTCCAAGTACCAGACCACCCAGCCAAATCACTGGCCACAGCCCAAGAAGGGTATACAAACACACCTTAAGCCATTTTTCCTTCCAAACAAAAATGAACAACCAGGTGCACTGCTTGAAGTCCCACCCACTGGAAGGATTTCCCTTCACCAGTGTCCTAAATGCTATCTTAGAAAGGGGCTGTAGCTCTGCAGCTGTCCATTTTGGGTGGTTGTCTGTATACTGTACAGAACTGTCTGAAAACAAGTTACAAGTTTTCTATTCCTTAGTCAACTTATTGCAGAGAACTCTCCATGATGCCATAGCCGCAGGCTGCGAAAGAGAAGGTAGTGTGGCAAAAATGAAGGCCTTACACTTTTGGGCCACTTCCTTGTGTAACTTACTTATGTCTTCAGGGCCTGCTCAAGTCTTATCTTGTATATGCCATTTACATTTGATGATGAAGTGCTGCTATGCACACCCAAATTTATGGATTGTTGGGTAAGACAACACCCAGTTCATAATAGGCAACTTGGGTCTCGTGGCAATTTAGTGGCCATGGTTGAGTGTTAGGTCTCTTCTAAGGCCCGGTAGCAGGCTACAGCTGTTTCTCAACAGGAGAGTAGTTATCTGCAGAGGATGGCAAGGCTTTGTTCTAAAATCTGTAGTAATGTCCTCCTTCCATTTCTGATTTTAGTTTTTTTGCATACTCTTTCTTGTTTTTTCTTTGTCAGTCTAACTAAAGGGTTGTTTATTTTATCAATCTTTTTAAAGAACCAAATTTTGGTTTTTTAGATTCCCTCTATTGATTTTTTGTTTTCTATTACATTTATCTCTGCTCTAATCTTTTTCTAATGTAATTTTATTGAGATATATTCGCATACCATACAATCATCCAAAGTGTACAATCAATTGTTCACAGTATCATCACATAGTTGTGCATTCATCACCACAATAAATTTCTGGAACATTCTCATTACTCCAAAAAAAAAAATAGAATAAGAATAAAAATAAAAATAAAAGTAAAAAAGAACATCCAAAACATCTCATACCCTTTTTCCCCCCTATTATTCATTAATGTTCATTCCCCTTTTTCTACTCATTTGTCTATACATTGGATAAAGGGAGTGTGAGCCACAAGGTTTTCACCATCACACAATCACACCATATAAGATATATAGTTATATGATCATCTTCAAGAATTAAGGATGCTGAATTGCAGTTCAACAGTTTCAGGTATTTCCTTCTAGCTGTTCTAGTACACTAAAAACTAAAAAAGGATGTCTATATAATGCATAAGAACAACCTCCAGAATGACCTCTAGGCTCCATTTGAGATTTCTCAGCCACTGAAACTTTATTTTATTTAATTTCTCTTCCTCCTTTTGGCCAGGAAGGCCTTCTCAATCCCACGATGCCAGGTCCAGGCTCATCCCTGGGAGTCATGCCCCAAGTAGGGAGGAAGGGCAGTGAGTTTACCAGCCGAGTGGGCTTAGAGAGAGACAGACCACATCTGAGCAAAATGAGGTTCTCTGGAGGTGACTCTTAGGCACCATTATAAGTAAGTTGAGCCTCTCCTTTACAATAGTAAGCTTCATAAAGGCAAGCCCCAAGATTGAGGTCTTGGCTCACTGTAATGGCATTCCCCAATGCTTGTGAGAATATCAGGAGATTCCCAGGTGGGAAAGTTTAATGTTTCCACATTTTCCCCCCAGGCCCTCAAGGGGACTTTGCAAATATTTTTATTCTCTGTCCAAATTACTCTGGGATGTATTGGAGTTTCACTTAACCTTTACAAACCAACCAGATCGCACCCCCTATTCAAGGTTCCATGGAATTATGTAAATACGTCACTTGGTTTTCCATTGTAGGTATACACCACAGTTCACCATTCCTTTTATCAGCCTATGTACCCTTAGGCAACCTCCATCTATTGTGAATTATGAATGTGGCTGCCATAAACACCAGTGTGCAATATCCACTCATGTCCCTGCTCTCAGTTCTTCCAAGTGTACACCAAATAATGGGGTTGCAGAACCATATGGTAACCCCGTAGTTAGCTTCCTGTGGAACCACCACACTGCCCTCCAGCTGGGCTGCATCATTCTACTTCCCTACCAACAGGGAATAGGTACATCACCCTCTCCACATTTTCTCCAGCACTTTTATCCCTCTGTTTACTTTTTTTAACAGTTTTATTCACATACTGTACAATCCGCCCTAAGTAAATTATCTATGATTCCCAGTATAATCACACAATTATTATACATTTACCACCACAATCTATGTGAGGGCATTTCCATCTCTTCCCCAAAGAAAGAGGAAAAAGACAAAAAAATGAAGAATAAAAATACAAAAGATAGAAGAAAAATAAAAAATAAAATACAATGAAAAGGTCAGAAAACATCACTACCACTATGAATCCCTTATATCCCCCTCTTACAGACATTTAGCTTTGGTACATTGTCTTTGTTACAATTAATGGAAGCATCTTACAATGTTACCATTAACTATAGACTCTAGTTTGCACTGATTGTTATTTTTTCCCTATATCATCCAATTTTCAACAACTTGCAATGCTGGCATTCATTTGTTCTTCCTCATTTAAAAAACATTCTTATATTTGTACATTTAAACACCATCGTTGACCACTCTAGGTTTTGCTAAGTTGTACAATCCCATCTTTCCTTCTGGTGTCAACTTGCCCTTAGCCTTCCTCTTTCAACCATAGTCACACTCATCTTTGTTCAGAGTATATACAATATTGTGTTACCATCATGCATTATTATGTTATCCATTCCTTTTCTGGAGCTATACAATCAATCTTGTTGAACCTTCTATGCTCCTTCAGCATCAAATTCCCAATCTCCAGCCTCTCTTTATCTCCCAATAACCTGCATTCTCAACTCCCAAATTATACTCATCAATGTTAGTCCATATTAGTTTGACCATACAGTATCCTCCCTTTTGTGTCTGGCTAATTTCATTCAACATAATGTCTACTGTCTACCATTTTGTATGTTGGATTTTATATCTCAGATCTTATTTTATTTTTATTTTTCCCTCTCTCTCCTTTTTTACCCTTACTGAATGTCTTCACTTCTACACTTTTCTCCAAACTTCTCTCTCCTGTCTTTTCTTATCTGCCTGTAGTGCTCCCTTTAGTATTTCTTGTAGAGCAGGTATCTTGTTAACAAACTCTCTGTTTCTGTTTATATGAAAATATTTTAAACTCTCCCTCATTTTTGAAGGACAGTTTTGCCAGATATAGAATTCTTGGTTGGCAGTTTTTCTCTTTCAGTATTGTAAATATATCATACCATTGCCTTTTTGCCTCTATGGTTTTTACTGAGAAATCTACAGTCTTATTGAACTTCCTTTGTATGTGATGTGATGGATCACTTTTCTCTTGCTGCTTTCAGAATTCTCTTTGTTTCTGACATTTGATAATCAGATTATCAAGTATCTTGGAGTGGGGCTACTCAGATTTATTCTGTTTGGGATATGCTGCACTTCATGGATCTGTAATTTTATGTCTTTCATAACAGATGGGATTTTTTAAGTGATTATTTCCTCCATTGTTCTTTCTGCCCCCTTTCCCTTCTCTTCTCCTTCAGAGACACCCATGCCATGTATATTCATGTGCTTCATGTTGTCATTTAATTCCCTGAGACCCTGGCTCATATTTTTCCATTTTTTTCCCTGTCTGTTCTTTTGTTTGCAGGATTTCAGCTGCTCTGTTCTCCAGTTCATGAATCCTTTCTTCTGCCCCTTCAAATCTGCTATTGTATGTCTCCATTGTGTTTTACAGCTCTTCTATTGTGCCATTCATTCTCATAAGTTCTGCCAATTGTTTTCTCAAACTTTTGAGTACTTCCTTACGTTTGCACAATATCTTTATATCCTTCATCTCTTTCATCATATCTTCCCTCAACTCATTGATTTTATTTTTGAATTGATTTAGGAGATTTGATTAATAATTAGTTGTTTCAGTTCCTGTATCTCAGTTGAAGTGCAAGTTTGTTCCTTTGACTGGGCCATCTCTTCTTTTTTCCTGGTGTGATTTGTAAATGTTTTTGTTGTCTAGGCATGTGGTTTCCTTGATTACCCCAATAAGGTTTTCCCATACCAGATAGGCCCAGGTATCAGGAGGCAGCTGTATTCAGTATCACATTTCCATGAGGGTGAGATGCAGCAGATTGTCAGACTTTCCTCTGAGGTCTCTAGATTCTGTGCCGTTCCTATGCTGCCCAACAGGTGGTACTTCTCAGCCTACAGCTCCCCACAAACATAAAGAGGTGATGTGTATTTAATTCTCAGTGGACCTTGTCCCAGCCAGGGACTGAGGGTGTTGGAAGCCAAGCTGAGACTTTGTGTATTTATCTTTTTGCCCAGGCCCAGGGGTGTGAGTTCTCTGAGGGAGGGTTGCCACTTGAGCTGACCCCTCCCCCCTTTTCTTAGGAAAATAAGCCCTTTAGGGAATTTACTCCTACATTTTGACTTTGACTCCCTATCTTAACTCTACCCTTGCCTGGGTCAGTGCTGACAATTGAAACTGCCCAAGGCTTTCTCTAATGAGCTACTTAGAATAAGAGGAAAAAAAAGGGAAAAAGCAAGAAGTCCCCTTTTCAGAGCCAGTCCCCAGCCCTCCAGATCACCAGACAAGAAGTGGAGTTGTACCTGGTTCTGTGTGCCCCTTTTCTTGGGACACAGCCATTTTCCAGTATTCTGAGCTCAGAAGACCTCAAAAGCCTCTGTTTTTATTTATTTGTTTATTTTGCTATATGCCTTGCTTCCTCTCTGCCATGCTAAACCTCTAGGTTCCTTTCCTGCTTGCTTTGGGTTTACTTGCACTCATAACATGTATTCAGTAGTCCAAATTTGTTAACTAAAGCCATAATTGGAGCTTGATGGGGCTACATTCCCTTGCTCCTTGCAGCGACTGCTTCTTTTTCCCACAGTGAAGTTTTGCAACTCAGCCTACTGTGCTGGTGGGGGAGGGGTGCTAGCGCCACAGTTTGGGGATATTTACTTACAGTTCTATGCTGCAATCTCAGCTATTCCACCCACTCCAGGCTGGTGTACAATGTTTGTCCAGTCATGGATGTTCTCCATCAGTTGTTCCAGACTATTTCCTAGTTGTTCCTGGCTATTTACTAGCTGCTCTAGGGGACTAACTAAATTCCACACCTCCCTATGCTGCCATCTTGCCCAGCCTCCTTTAATCATATTTTATTTCCTTCTTCTGCTTACTATGGGTCTAATTTGCTCTTCATTTTCTACAGTCTACAGTTGTGAGTTTAGGCCTCTGATTTGATATATTTCAGCTTTTAGAATGTAAGCATTTACAACTATAAATTTCCCTCTCAGCACTCTGTTTGCTGCATCCCATAAGTTTTGGTATGTTATAGTTCCATTTTTATTCACTTGAAGATATTTTCTAATTTCCATATTGTTCCTTCTTTAACCAATTGGTTGTTCAAGACTCTGTTTTCTAATTTCTACTTATTTGTTATCTTTCCAGTTATCTCTCTTTTATTGATTTCTAGTTTCATTCTATTTTGGTCAGCAAAGATATGTTGTATGATTTCAATATTTTAAAATTAATGAGGCTTGTTTTGTGACTTAACATATGGCATATCATGGAGAATAACCTATGCATTAGAAAAGTAAATATATTCTTCAGCTGTTGGGTGAAGTGCTCTATGTTTGCTAAGTCTAGTTGATTAATAGTATTATTCAAGTCTTATATTTCCTTATTGCTATTCTTTCTAGATATTCTAAACATTATTGTAAGTTGTATATTAAAATCTCCTTTTACAAATAATATAGAACCATCTCTTTTTCTCTCTTCAAATCTGTCAAAATTTGCTACATATATTTGGGGCTTTTGTGTTAAGTCCATATGTATTCATATTAATTGTGTTTTATTGTTGTATTACCCCTTTATCAGTATGTATGGACCTGTTTGCCCCTCATAACTTTATTTTTAAAGTCTCTTTTACCTAATATGAGTATAGCTATCCCAGCTCTATTTTTGTTGTTATTTGCATTCCATCCTTTTACTTTCAACCTACTTGTGTCTTTGAATTTAAAGTGAGTCTCTTGTAAACAGCATTTAGTTGGATTATGCTTTTATATCCATTCTGCTGACCTCTGCCTTTAGACTAGAGAGTTTAATTCATTTATATTAAAGCAACTACTGATAATGCAGGACTTTCTCCTGATGGTCTGATATTTGGTCTTTGTATGTCTTATACCATTTCTGGCCCTTGAGTTTTCTATTACTTTTGTATTTATTTGACTTTTTCTATTGTGGCTGTTGTAGTTTGTTAGACTACTCAAAGGAGGTACCATGGAATTTTTGCCAATTTCTCTGCCACTTTAAATCAAGAATCACCTTTCTTCCAGTTTCTAATAACACACTCATCATTTCTATCTCAGTCCTCATCTGAAGTACCTTCAGCATCCATATTTCTACCAGCAGTCTCTTCAAAGCAATCTAGGCCTTTTCTATCAAGCATCTCACAATCTTTCCAGCCTCTATCCATTACCCAATTCCAAAATTGTTTCTGCATTTTTGATATTTGCAACAGCAGTGCCACACTCTCCCAGTACTAAAGTCTGTTTTGGTTTCATAGGCTGCTCAAAGCAAATACCATGAAATGGGTTGAGTTAAAAAATGAGAATTCACTAGCTTCTGATTTGAGGCTGGAAAAAGTTCAGTCAAGCCCTCATCATTGTGATACTTTCTCCCTGAAGACTGTGGCTTCTGGGGCTGGTTTGCAGTGATCCTTGGCCCTTAGTCACATGGCAAGGCACATGGTGGCATCTCTGGGTTCAGATTCAGCTGTTGTTCAGCTTCTGGCTGCTCTGCCTGTGGCTTTCTCTCTCTTTGCCTGAATTTCATTCTCTTCTAAAGAACCCTAATAATAGGATTAAGACTCATTCTGAATGAGGTGGGTCACACCTTACCTGAAGTACCTTCATCAAAAGGTCCTACTTACAATGGGTCCTCACCTACAGGAATGGATTAACTTTAAGAATATGTTTTTCTGTAGTACCTATAGCTTCAAGCTACCACAACTAGCCTTGTAAAATGAACTAAACAACATTCTGTTTTCTACATTTTGGAAAGCAATATAGAACAGATTATTTGTTCTGTGAAAATCTGTTTAGACTTTATTTTTTAAAAAGTCTGAGACAGGAACTTTTGTAAAGGAAAGCTTTTTCATGAGCAATTTATTCTTTAATAGTTAAGAATTTTTGCTCAGAGTTTTTCCTACATATGATGGTTTTGGCATTTCTTCCAGATATTAATCTATGCTTTAGCTTCCTAAGCTGCTCCATTAAGTGGATTGGTTTAAATGATGGAAATTTATTAGCTTATAGTTTTGAGTCCAAAAGAAAGTCCAAATCAAGGCATCATCATAGTGATGCTTTCTCCCCAGAGACTGTGGCATCTGGGACTGACTACCACCACAAGCTACTTGATCTGGGTTTCCACAGTATTTATTTATAATATTCCTCTAAATATTCCTGTTTATCTGTATATCAGTATATTTTTCCCTTTCCTTATAGACATTTATAATGAAAGTATTTACGTCTCTCCAATAAACCTCCTGCATGCATATCTCCATCTCAGAGTTTGTTTCCTAGGAAACCCAACCTAACACAATTAGTTATCCCTGTGGCTAAAAAAGCAAGGAGTTTCTACCTAATTCCCTAAAAACATATTCAAAATAATTAGAAACAATGTAATTAAAAAAAATCTCCTATAATAAAATAAAGAATCAATTCATAACCTCAGGGTGGAGAAACCTTTTGTAAACAAGACAAAAATAGCTAATACATGAAGAGAAGAGTGTTAAATATCTGCACATTAAAATAATATTTTTGTGTGTGTATTAAGAGTATTCATTATAAAAGTTAAAAGTCAAGCCACAAACTGGAGGAAGTTATTTGAGATGCGTATAGCCAATAAAATGTTGGTGTCCATAATATACAAAAAAGAATCAATAAATAAACCTTATAAATCAACAAGAAAGACATAGAGAAATACAAGTGTAAATTGGATAAAAGATATGAATAAGCATTGTAGGAAGAAAGAATTTTGCTGTACAATACATATGTAAAAATATATTCAAAACTACTACTAATTTGGGAAATTAAAACTACCATGATCTATCACTACTTTATTCCCATCAGATAGGCAAAAATATATGTATAAGTCCAACAGTATCAACTATAGGCAAAAAAGTGGAAACTTTATTGGCAAGAGTGATATTTATAAAATCATTATAAACAGAAATTTCACATTATTATGCTCCTAGTAATATAAATTATCTAATATATTATAATTATTGCTCATGTTTACAAGACATGTATACATACATATTCACAAAAAAACAGTGCTGTAATAATCAAAAATGACTTCCAAAATAGAAAAATATTCACAAATAAGAGAACAGATAAATAAAATTTTAATATACTCATATGATGGGATATTATTCAATAATGAGAGTGTCTGAAGCAAACTACTTGTTTCTGCATGGAAGGCTCATAAATAAATGTAGTAATATTTTATGTCTTAAAATAGACAGTGAGTACACCGCTATTCATTATATTATTCCTTGTTTGACTGGAATATTTCATAATACTTTTTTTTAAAAGAAAGAAAATAAAAAGTGCCTTGAACTCAAAATAAGGAAAGATCATATCTGACATCACAGAAAAGAGTATCAGAAAGTACTTTGCTAAAAAAAAGAAGTATTCAAGATGGACCCAGGAACACAAATTGGTTGTAAACAGTGGAATTGAGGGGAAGGACAAGATTCCATAAGAAAAGAAATGAACCAGTTAAGAAGGTATAAAATAAAGAGAATTATGGAAATCAAAATGTAGTCTAGTCATATATAATAATGGAATAGCAACATTAACATATTTTTTGGAAGAAAGACCTGAGATATGGAGATGTTAAGTAATACAGCCCAGTGTACTTAGATAATTTATAAACAAGTGGGCAAGGCTGTGTTCCAATAAATATTTTTAAAAATAAGTAGTCAATGCACACTGTGGTTTCTAGACCACAGAGAGATCTTCCTGGGACTAGCTCCTTCTCATCATTTAAGCTTGGTTCCAATGCCTCCTCCATAATAGACTTCCTTGATCACATAACCTCAAGTAAAGGAGAATGAGGAGTTGCAGATAATTTCCAGGTTTCTAGTTAGTATGATCTAACTTATTTAGACACTATCAGTTTTTCAAACCTTTTTATGTTCATTGTATCATTTGGAAAGATAAATATCTGTATTTCATTATTTGTCAGATGAGGAAAGAAAAAATTGAGTTGTTCAAATTTAAATAGTAAATTAGCAGCACCAGGAGTATAGCCCAGAACTCCTATTTCCTAGGCATCTGTCTGTCCCACTTGCTGCTTCTGGGAGTAAAAATTTAATAAAAAAAGAAAGAAAGAGAGTCAGGGAGGGAAGAGGGAAGGAAAGGAAGGAAGGAAAGAAGGAAGGGAGGAAGGAAGGAAGAAAATATTTTACTGATGTACAAGATACAAACTAAGAAATTCTCGTAAGTGTACAGCACTATGACTTATCAAAAAGTGAATGTACCTTTGTAATCAGTTGAGAGCATCACCAGAAAACCAGAAGACCCCTGCTCCTCATTTCTCAAGGTAATCACTGCCTGATTTCCACCAATAAGGATTAGTTTTGCCCAAATTTGAACTATACTTAAATAAAAGTATGTAGTATGTCTTCTTGTGAACCTGTTTGAAACTTTAAATGAAATCATACTTTATATAAATGGATTCATATAGTATACATTCTAGTGAGTCTAGTTTTTTTCTACTAACACAATGTAGCAGAGATCCACTCATGCTTTTGTGTGTAACAGCAGTTCTTGGAATTTCACTGCTATATAGAATTACATTTTATCAGTACCTCACAATTGAATTGATATTCTTTTTTTTGGCTATAACAAATAATCACCACTTATATCAAGTTCATGAAAATATTCTCTAATGTTTTATTATAGAAGATTTATTGTTTTACCTTTTATATTTAAATCTATAATTAATCTTGAAATAATTTTTTTTTTTTGCAGAGGGTGGGGTAGAGGTCTGTTCTTGTACTCTCTTGTCATCTACTTATCTACTCTTACATCAATATCATGCTGGCTTATTTATGTAACTTTATACAAGTTCTGTCACATAATCTTTTGTATACTAAAAGTATCTGATGTTTGTTATGTTACTAAAGTTGGCACCATTAGAAAAATGTCACTGAATAGTGATATTTTGCTTATATATAGAAATATAAATGATCTCAGGTTTAGATTATTTGTAGAAATGTTGTTGAGTGCATGCATTATTTCCAATTAACTTTAATTATAATAAATTTGTAGTTCTTGTGGACTTTCTAAATGCACCATTCATGACATCTGCCATAGCATTCTCAATCTTATACCTTTTTATTTCTTTTTCCTGACTTATTGCATTGGCCAAGATATCAAGTGAACGTTTAATAGAAGCTGGTATCAAGATGATCATATGTTTTTCTTGTTTCTGTGGTTAATGTGATTTAATTTTGAATGTTAATCAACAGTGCATTCCTTAAATAAACGCAACTTATTTTTTCTTTTTCTTTTCACAATAGAACAATTTGCTAATATTTTATAAAGGATTTTTCATATATGTTAGAGGAAATATTGGCATGTGATTTTCCTATCTGTATTGTCTTATCAGGCTTTTGTATCAAGGTTTGCTGGCCTTCTAAGACAAGTTGGGTAGTATTTCTTTATTCTATGACTGGTGTCATGTCTTCCCTCAATGTTTGCAAGAATTCAACAATGAAACCATTTGGGCCTATAGTTTCGTTTGTGGGGAGGACTTTCACAGATATAACTATTTAGATATTTCTATTTTTCTTATGTTAATATTAGTAAGTTGCTTATTAATATAAATGTATCAACTTCATGCAAATTTTCAATTTAGTAGCACAGAATTGTGCATTATATAATTTTATATATTTGTAATTATGTAAATTATTTAGTGTTGTCCACTTTTAATTCCTGGTATTGTTTATTTACGCTTCTCTTTTTCATGTTGGTATTCCCAGATATTTACCCATTTTATTAGTCTTCTGGAAAACTGAATTTTGGCTTTGTTGACTCTCCATATTTATATTTGTTCTCAGTTTCATTAATTTGTGTTCTTAGTTTATTATTTCCCTCCTTTAATAGTTTCTAGTTGTATCTTTTATTTTCTTTAAAACTTCTTGAAATGAAAAGATCATTGATTTCAGTCCTATATAGGAAGAGAGAGAGAAATAGAAAGCTTGTGGAAGAGTGAGGGGAAAGGAAGAGAGTAACATCTTTACTTCTTACTGGGACTATTGTCTGCAATAAAGTTTTCGGCTATTGCTGGAACCATAGTTATAAACTTTTAAATATAAGAAAAGATACCCAATCTTCCTTGTAATCAAAGTACATAGTATAACTATTATGCAATTCCAATTTTCACATGTCAAAAAGATAAAAATCAAAGTTTAATAATGGTCTGTGTTGGAGGTAGTGTAGGGAAATCAGTTATCTCATGTATTCTTTGTGAGAATAAAAGTTGACCATTATAGAGTATGATTTGGTTGTATCTATCAAACTTAAAATGCACATACCCCATGACCTACCAATTCACCTGTGTAGAAGTTCATCTACACAAAGGCTTATGGCTTGTGCTTGTGGACAGGAATGTCTGTGTATTTATCATCAGTATTTATACTAAAGATGACTTGAAATTATCTAAATTATCAAAATGAGGGAACTGTCAAGTAATTTGTTTTTCTAGTAAAAGAATAGAAACAATCAAAGCGTCATTTAGTGGGCAATGGCTAATGAACCATGGAATAAAATTTTAACACAATAGAATAATCTTAATTACAAATAAATTTTGACAGGACAAGTAAATTTAATAATGAATTATGGTAATATTGTATATAATTTTTTATATACTGACCTCTATGTACTGATTTTGAACTAACTCTGAGGTAAAATGTTAAGTAAAAAATAAAAAGGTCATAAAAGAAAATGTATAATACATGTGTCCTATATCCTATTTGCATGCTTCTATGTGTAGAAATGATAAATGAAAGACACTTTTTTTAAACAGTGAACAGCATAGTTCCATTTTTGTACTGGGCTCTGCCTTCCATTGACAAATCCTCCATGAAGTCTTTCTTGATCCTATATTCACAGGTGATCTCACATACCTCAAACCCTCAAAGCACTTATTTGTGCTAAAAATATTAATCCAGTCTACATGTAAGGAAAAATTTATGCATTTAGCTAAAACTATGATTATGTAACAAAAGCCTTGATAACAGAGGGGTTTTTTGTTTGTTTGTTTGTTTTTTGTTTTATTTATTTATTTTTTTTACAAATCCTTAAATACCTATAGCAAGATAAACACTGACATCACATTTAGGGGAACAAATAAAATTAGTTGAAAGAATGGAATTCTTACTGAATGAATGGAATGAATAAATGAATGATAATTTACTGCATGTAAAATATTTTCTACTTTACCAGCAATGAGGAAGAGGCTCAATGGAGAGCATTAAATGAGTTCCAAGCCTATGAACATCATTTACAATATTTGATTGCACCTAAGATTTGAAGAAATTATTGAAGCTTGGGTCTTTATGATAAGCATATTTAGCATAAATTGCAATTCCTTCATAATATGGAAAGAGCTTCATATCAAGGTTCCCCTGAGCCTCTTGTTAATAAAATTAAATACAGGTTTAGATTTTTTTAAAAAACTGTGTGTTATCCTAAATTTAATTCTACTGCTTAATGGAGACTGCTTCCTCCGATTTTTTGAAGCAGTACAAAAAGGGAAGGCAGACAATTTAGGGAAATAATTTCCTCAAATTTACAGCCATTCACCCTGAAAACACAATTAGGTGCACTAGGCTACAGAAAAACAGCTCCTTCTTATTAAAATTTAGCTGGTGAGATGGCATCACATGGACGTTCTGTCTCTTGCCTCTAGGACAGATTCTGAATCAAAGGTAACAGGCAGAACTTCAGAATGATCTATCTCACCAGCATAAGAATGAACTGTTCTTCTGTAGCCCAACACACCTCCTTTATATTTTAAGGATAAATGGGTGAAAAATAGGACAATGGCTAATAAGGCATTTTAGGTTAGAGATTCCTTCCCCCTTTTAACAAGTTATACGTATGCACTCATGTGGTACATATACCAGAGTTCAAAGCAAGCTCAAGTCTATCCTATCTGGCTTGCTCCACCTCTGAGGAGTAGGCCAGGACATTAGACACTTATACGGAGCTTTGTGTGGTGAGGGAGATGTGTAAGAGCTGTTGTCAGTTTGCACCTTGGATATCTCCTGGATGCCATTCTTTCCTGGACTATCTCTATAAAAACACCTAATGATTGGCTCTGTAAGGGAGACTGAGAGTTGTTTTTGATTTTGAGGAGTTCCTTGTCCTGGAAATATCAGTGGTCCCAGAATGGGGTCCAAAAACAGAAATATCTTCTACCTTCTGGAACTGCCTCCAATCTGGGCCAAAGAAGTTCTATGGCTCACAGTTGTCAGACTTTTCAAAAGACCACCTTCTTATTGGGGCTAAAGACTTACTAGCAACAGCAATTTTCCCTTGCATTGTTCTCTATTGACATGCTGTTCAAAGAAAAATAGATTATGTAATAAATTAAGCGCATGTATTATCCCACACGGGGGAACTGAACGGTAGGAAATTTCACAAGAATATGATACCTCCTAAAAAGAAACTACAGTGGTTTAAAGCTGGATGTACCCCATAAAAACATGTTCTTAAACATAACCCATTCCTGTGGGTGTAAATCCATTGTAAACAGGACCTTTTGATGAGGTTACTTGGCCCACCTCAATCAGGATGGATCTTAATTCTATTAATGGCATCCTTTATAAGCAGAATGCAATTCAGTCAAAGGAATAAAAAGCCAGAGGAAGCAGCTAGAAGCTGAACATCAAGAGAACCCATAAGAGAACAGAGGCCAGGACAGGCCACCATGTGCATTGCCTTGTGACAGAGGAACCAAGGACCAATGATCGTCAGCAGTCAGCCTCAGGACTCCAGTCTTTGAGAAGAAAGCATCAGTTTGATGGTGCCTTGATTTGGACTTTTTCCAGCCTCAAACCATAAGCAAATAAGTTCCCATTGTTTAACCCTACCTATTTCATGGTATTTGCTTGAGCAGCCTAGGGAACTAAAACAGAAACAAAATGCCATCATGGGGGGAAATGAGAGCTTTGTTAAATTCCTTAAATTTAAAATTGGAGCATCAAAATAATTATCATATGAGGAGGAGTGGTGGGTACAATAACTTTCTTGAGACTTGGGTTCTATAAAGGTCTCAATCTGGGTTCTGATCTCAGGAGTGTCATAATAGGGTTTTGAGGTCATGATCTCACTCTCCTTTGCAATTTTTGAAGTTCCATTGAAAGACATTTGTTTAATTAGGACAAGCTCATGCTAGAAACCGGCACATTCTCTCACTCACCTCCAAACTGAAGCTTAGGTTCTCCTGCTTCCTTCCCACATAAATACACTGGGTTGTTCAAATGATGTCTTACAGGTTTGATTTTTCTGAATAGTTATTCCATATATTTTGTTGCAATAAGTATAATCACCGTTATATTTGAAATAAAGTTGTTCTTTCAGCTCCTCCTTTTACTCTGGTTCATTGGTTGAGTTACTTAACTTCTCTGTGACTCAGTTTTGTCATAGGACAGATGTAGACAACACAATACACTCTTCACAGTACTGTTGTGGAGATTACATGAGATAATTCTCTGAACTCAGTGTCTACATGTAATAAAATCTTCATAAATGTTAGTCATTATTTTATTCTCCAATGTTTTGATGCATTGTCAGGGGTAGACATCACTTAGTCTCTACTTTCCAGATAGAAAGTTTCAAAAGGCACAAATCACAGAGGCACCACTGAAAATAATAAAGTCCCAGAGCATGAAGGAAGAATAATTCAGGAAATATTTGGAGATCAAGGGTACTTTTACCATACTGAGGAGCTATTCACTCCTGAGAAGTAATAAGAAGTAAGATATAAAGAGGAGGGCAACTTTAAAGAAAGGACCTGAAGTTTCTTAAACACCAACAAAGATTAAAATGAAAACTCACACAAGTCAGTGTTAAAACTGGCAAATGTAAGTAAGAGGGGGAAAAAAATGGAGGGATTAAAGAGGATATGTTATGAATAAAGAAACAAGGAACAAGAAAGGTAATACTTTAAACAGTAACATAGCTGTCATAACCTTTGCAGTCCTAGAGACCTGCACTGCCCCCTAAAGTCAAGATCGCTTAGGAAATTTAAAAATAAATATCACATCATGAGGTGAAGGAAAACACAGGAGCAAGCTGTTACTTTCCCCCAGCCTTAATAACAAAATGCAAGCACTAATAGGAACACATCAGTTGTTACCAGAGCTTTCTTATGAAGTGTCAGTTCTAGGGCCTGCTGCCCAAGCAGAACAAAACAAAAGTGAAAAAAATATGCTCTTTACTGCCACTGGGTGAGTTATGAACCAAAGAAATTAACAAAAGTGAATGAAAGAAATGAGAGCAAACAACAATTTAAGGCTTGCTTACCAGTTGCCTTAGGGTGGTAGGTAATGTAACGATGTCAATTAAGGAAGAGTTCTTTATTTCCATTCACAACTCTCATGCATAGAATGATAAAGTGATTATAGACTTTTCCTCAATGCCATCTTTCCAATAATTACCTGAAGCCAACATACCATGAAAATTGTCATTAGTCATTAGTTTAAATCCTACCCACCACTCCCCATTCCTAGAAAAAAGAAAAAGAAAGCAAGGAAAAAAAAAAAAAAAAAAGGCAAGATCCTTTTATACTTAAGCAGTCGCAAAAGAATCAGATCCTGAAGACAAATGGAGTTTTCTTATTTTTCTTCTTTCCTCACTTTACTCTTCCCTGCCCTAAGAACATATTTGCCTTTTCTTGCATGTTTCCCCACCCCTGCTCCAAAGAGTTCCACCAAATGACATAGTGGCCCAGATTACTAAGATTTCATTAAAATAGAAGCCATTTACATTCCAGCTAAGGTTTTTGGTGGGTATTTTTCATTTAGCACCAAGATCCTCACAGAATTCCTTGTCATTAGCCTTTGAAGTACAAGCTAAAGAAGACCAAGTAAAAAGCAAGTTACAGCTCATTGAAATTAATGTTCTAGGACCCAACATACATTGACTGGAAAGCCATGTATTGCTGAATATCTTCTGAGAGGGTGTTTGGAGATTGTGAACTGAGAGAATATTGTAGGATTCTCTAAAGCATATGACCTTGGTGAACACAGATTTGCTCAACATGAAGTAGAACTCATAGTAGCTTAGGGTAATAACTTTGGTGCAATAAAAGAAGAATTTCTGTGGTTTCATTGTGCAAAACTTAATAGTATGTCTACTACATGTCAGAATGTGGAAAAGTAAAGCAAAAACAAGAAAACACATTGTTCTCACTCTTAGAAAAATTATGGTCCAAGAAGAAGATATAAACAAAGGGATTATTTTAGTTCAACCTGACAAATGATAGGAACATGCACAAGGCATTACGGATACATTGAAGTGGGGTGAGGGTCAGGGAAGACTTCATTAGGTAGGTCATGCATGAGCTGAGTCTTGACGAATGAGTAGGAATTATCCAGCTGGAAACCGAATGGAGGGTGAGAAAAGCATTTCCATGCAGAAATGTCCTGAGCAAAGGCAGAGAGGCATGAAAGAGCTTGGTGTGAGCAACCAGGAACTACAAGCAGTTTGCTGTTGCTGGAGCATAAAATGTGAAGATGAGAAGAGGCTTCAGCAGTAAGTAGGAATGGCTAGAGTTTTATCTTACAGTACAAGAAGCAATTGAAGAGTTTCATGAAAAGGAGTGATATGACGTTTTGCATTTCACCGAGATCTCTTTGGTAGTCATGTAAAGGAAGGATATTGAGAGTGATTGATTGAACTATTATTCTTAACTCTTCATTCATGCCCTGTAATAAAATTATGCACTCACATCCTTTGCCATATGAATTGCAGCACCTCCCTCTAGAATAAGTAATTTGCCTACTCTACTGAATTTGGGATTGACTTTGGCCAATGAAATATGGACAAGAATTACAGTGTGCCACCTCCCAGCTGAGGCTTTATGAGGCATTGAAAGTTTTCTTTATCCCTTTTTGAATTTCATCTGCTACCATGAGAACGGATTTCAGTTAGCCATTATTTCTTCAGTCTGAGATCCAGATTTATGGACCCGACCAGGAGACTGGAACCAATCCAAGCACAGCTGAAGTCAGTCAAAGTACATGCAGCAGACCTACAGATCACCAAATATAAAACAAATGTTGGCTGCTTAAGCCACTGACATTTAAGGATTATTTATTATATAGCATTATTTCAGGTGATGAAGGACTAATAAGGGAGATAAAACAAGATATAGAAAGATTGCTCAAGAGGTTGTGGCTATAGACTGAGAAAGATGATCAAAGTTTGAATTAAAGCAGGAATAGAGATGATGAAAAAGAAGAATGGAGTGGAGATAAAAACTATCTTGAAAGAAAAGTTTTGACAACTGAATGGGAGCAGAGTGGCAGTGATGAGAGGGGGAGAGAGAACTTGAGGATGACTGCTCCAGTTGCTAATGCTGCTGTTATGCAAAACACCAGAAATGGATTGGGTTTATTTGGTTACAAAGTTACAGTATAAAGGCCATAAAGTGTCCAAGAAGGCATCAACAATAGGGTACCTTCACTGAAGGATAGCTGATGGCATCGAAAAACCTCTGTCAGCTGGGAAGACACATGACTGGCATCTGCTTGCTCCCAGGTTGTGTTTCAAATGGCATTCTCCAAAGGAGTGAAGCTGTGAGACATTCAACAAGATGAATGGGGCCTGTAGATAGCATTTTGAGTGAACTACACCAGAAACAAAGGCAAACACTATAATATCACACCAATAAAGACTAAGTACAATGTGTAAACTCAGAATTGAACCTTAGAGCACAGCTTATCAGGGGAATGCTTATTGTAATGGTCCCAAGATTGTAAGCTCTTACAGCAGTCACATCTACCCTGAATTGTAATGGCTATCTCCAGATTCTGAGATGCTGATCCCTTTTGTATAACCTGATAGATCCCTGGAATTTTGTGTACCTATGTGACACCTGAAACTCAGAGTTAGAACTTGGCAGATATGAACGTCAGTATTAACACATACAGCAACTGTTAAAAAAGCTGAAAAACAGTCCAGACTTCAACTAGAGATATGAATGAAGCAGATGTGGTTAGGACTCGGGTGAATTGGGCAAAAGGGTTAAGGACAATACTGACTGCGTTTTGAAACTTCAAATTCCATGTGAGACCAAGGCAAGAGATGTTTAGTTGGTGCAAGATCTACATTTCCTGAACAATTTAACTCGTGGTTTGTTCAAATATCATAATTACACGGAACTTTTAATAGGAAGTGAAATCTGGTAGGTTTGCATGGGTTAGTGTGAAATAGAGACATATCCCAAAGTAATTTGGATGGAGAATAAAGATACATATGCAGGGTCCCTCTGAGGAACTGGGAGAAAATGCAGAGGTGTTGGGCTTCCTCACCTGGATTGTTGCTGATGGTCTCACAAACATTGAGGACTGACACTGTGATGTGCTGGGCCCTCTGTCATGGGACTTGCCCTTATGAAGCTCATTAATACAAAGAGGGTAAGCCTGCTTATAATTGTGCCTAAGAGTTTCCCCCTGCGTGCCTCTTTGTTGCTCAGATGTGTCCCTCTCTCTCTAGCTAAGCCAACTCGGCGGGTGAACTCACTGCCCTCCTCCCTAAGTGGGATCTGACACCCAAGGGTGTAAATCTTCCTGGCAGTGTGGGATATGACTCACAGGGATGAATCTGGACCCAACATCATGGGATTGAGAACATCTTCTTGACCGAAAGGGGATGCGAAATGAAACAAAATATAGTTTCAGTGTCTGAGAGATTCCAAATGGAGTTGAGAGGTCACTCTGGTGGGCATTCTTATGCACTATACAGATATCCCTTTTAGGTTTTAATGCATTGGAATAGCTAGCAGTAAATAACTGAATCTATCAAACTGCAACTCAGTATCAAACTTGACTCTTGAAGACTATTGTGTCACAATGTAGCTTACACGGGGTGACAGTGTGATTGTGAAAGCCTTGTGGATCACACTCCCTTTACCCAGTATACGGATGGATGAGTAGAAAAATGGGGACAAAAAACTAAATGAAAAATCGGGTGGGAGAGGGGGATGATTTGGGTGTTCTTTTTTACTTTTTTTTTTATTCTTACTTTCATTTTTTCTGGTAAAAGGGAAATGTTCAAAAAATAGATTGGGGTGATGAATGCACAACTATATGATGGTACTGTGAACAATTGATTATACACTTTAGATGATTGTATGGTACGTGAATATATCTCAATAAAATTAAATTTAACTAATGGCATTCTCCAAAATGTTGCTTTTGGGGTGTTTTGTCCTCTCTTAGCTGCAGCTCCTCTTCAAAAGGTCATTCTCAGTTGCTCTGAGCTCCTTCTGTCTGTGAACTCATTTTATAGGACTCCAGTGATTTAATAAAGACCCACCCCAAGTGGGTGGGGTAACACCTCCATGGAAATTATCCAATCAGAGGTCTCACCCATTGATTGAACCACATCTCCATGGAAACACTCAATCAAAGATTTCAACCCAATCAACACTAATACGTCTGCCCTCAAAAAATTGCATCAAAGATAATGGCATTTGGGGGGACATAATACACCCAAACTGGCACAATGACTCTCAAATTTCTGGTCTGGATAATTGGATGAGTGATAGTGCCATTCATCCAGTAAATGAAAGAGAAAAGAAGTTCCATTCTAAAATATTTACTGGGAACCTAATCTTTACCAAGCCTTAATTTAGGCATGGAGGATATGATGATCAATAGATACCAAAGTTCTCTGCCTTCATGGAGTTTACATTCTAGTTGGGGAGGTGGTCACATAAGTAAAGAAATGAATAAGATAAGTAAAATTGGTTTTAAGTACTATCAAGAAAATTGGGAGATTTAATTTTTAAAAAAAATATCTAACTTAATAGAGGGAGCTCCTTTATTCAGGGTGATTAAAGAAAGGTTTTTTAGGGGGTGTCATCTGAGCTGAGGCCTGACTGGTGAGAACAGCTGCCTAAGAGGCAAAGCCCATGTTCTGTAAGAAGAAACAGTGATGAGGAAAGGCTTGAGGCGGGACCATGCTTGGTGTTCATTTTTGAGGTTTGTTCCTGAAAAGGAGCAGATTTAAGGAGAGTATGGGAAATATGTGTTTAGCTGTGGAAACCCTTAATTTGAGCTGTCCATAGGTATCCAGACAAGAATCTGAGGCCCCTAAGGATAGGCACAGGCAAGGCTAGTGATAAAGACCTCAACATCACCCAGAAGTTGGAAGTTTTAAACATAAAGAGTGACTGAGATTGCCCAGGATAATTTAAATGGTGAGAAGTACAGCTGCCTTAGGAATAAACCTTCAGGGCTGCAAAGATTTTTAGGATTTGTGAAGGGAGGTGAGTCCAAAAAAGAGACCAAGAAATAATAAACAAAGAAAATCTAAGAACTTAGATGAAGTAAACAGAAGTCAAGTATATTTATGAGATTTTTGTTTCTTTGTTTTCTGCATAATAAACACACTCAAAATCTTAACCAGGCAAACGTATTTTTATGCTCCTGAGTCTGCAGGTCAGCTGGACTTCAGCTGATCTAGGCTGTACCAAACCTCTGGGAAGTTTCAGGTCTGTTGCACATGTCTTCATTCTGGGGCTCCAGGCTGAAGGGTGAGTGGCTGCCTTAGGAATGTCTTTCTGCTCAAGGGTGGCAGCAGAAAAACACACCGCTTCTTAAGACTTTGGCTTGAAACCCATTCTGTCCACATTCCACTGGGCAAAGCAAGTCACAGAGTCCAGCCCAACATCAATAGGGCAAGAAATATATTCTTCCCATTCTAGAGAGAAGTACTACATAGTTACGTGGCAGCAGGCTCAGATATATATTTAGGAAGAATTACAGAATTTAGAGCAATGATCTGATCTCCTACATAAAGGAATAAACAGTTTCAAGAAGGGAAAGGTCAAGGGGCTAGTTATGGCAGAAACATATAAATCATAAGGACTGAACAGAATCTATCATATTGGTCTAAAGAAAATGGTTGACAGTGATGCTAGTGGGAGCACATCTGGAGGAGTGGTGGGACAGAATGGTGAGGAATAACTAGCACATAATGAAATAGAGAGAATGGTCATAAACTACTCTTTTAAGCCTGGATATTAAAAAGAAGAGAGAGTAAAATTAAATGAGTGCTTTTTTGGTTTGTGTGTATACTTGTTTTTCATCATCATTATCAGTAACTTTTATTGAGGGTTTACTATGATAGTTATAGTTTCAAGAGCTTTGAATGTGTTTATTTTTTAAATTCTACAATCTGCCAGTGAGATATTACTATCTTATCCATTTCAAAGAAAAGGTAATTGGGGCACAGAGATTAAGTATATTGCCCCAAATCAGGAAGCTGGTAAATGGTTATGAAGCTTTGCTACGCAGAGCTTGCTTACAGACTAGCAGTGGTGACATCACCCTGCTAGAATCTCAAGTCTGGTCTTAAACCTACTGAGTCAGAATCTGCATTTTAAAAATATCCCCTGTTGATCCATACACATTAAACTTGGAGAAATTCCCATTTAGAGGATATTTGTTTGTATTGAATCTATCACCAGACTTCCAATAATAGCCCTTGGTTTTTCTAGAAACATGTGACTTATCTTCTATTCCTTTTCTTCAGTGTACTCCTTTCTCCACACATCCACAAAATTACCAAGTATTTACTTACTATGGTCCAGGTGCTATTCCAGGGGCTAGGAATATAATAGTAAATAAGATAGATAATCCCTTGCCCTCGTGGATTTTACAGTTCAGAAGGAGATGTATACATGGATGCATACGTGTGTGGGTGTATAACATATAAAAAGACAAATGAATCTATATTTAGAAACTCTAAAGCAAGATAAAGCAGGATGACAGGACAGAGGGTAGCAGGAGCTACTATGGATGATAGAATGCTTATATGGATAAGTAAACATAGGTAAGTAGACTTCATTCAGCAGAACATTGAATGAAGTGGGGGGGGGGGAGCAGGTCACATGAATATCTGGCATTCCAGAGACTGAGGAAAAATAAGCTGAAGGATCTGAGGCAGAACATGAACTAGTTTTAGTCATCATTTGTAATCTCAATGCATAACATGAGATTCAATATCCATTAGTTATTCAATCAATATCCTGATTGATTTTCATATTCATTTTCAGTACTATAGTGCAGTTATCAATGACAGAGCTAAGCAAGAGAGTGGGGGAAGGGATCCTTTTTGGTGTGCTTAGGAATGTCACAAAACCATAAACCTGAGAGGTAGCAGGAGTCAAGAAATCATCTAATAGATCAGACAAATATTGTATTTTTTCAGGAGTTGTGGACATAAGCTCAAAGAAGTTTGCTAAAGCTCCAAAGCCAGAAATTTTAAGAGGTGGAACTCAGTTTTTCTAACTCCTGCCATAGAATCTTTTATAATTTAGGCAAGTATATAAATGTGATCTAGAAATGGATCCTTTCGTGGGTACATATATCTTGTTGAGTGGGTTCTGTATTTTACCTCAACCATAATGCACTAAAAGATTTTTAATTCATTGTTTATTTTTCCTTAAGCATAAGATCTATTTGCTTTAGAGTCATATGCTCTCCAGTTGGGGATACAGTCAATATTTATTTTTCATTCCTGCTTTCATTTCATTTTTCATTTAATCAACAAGTGTTATTATGTTCCTACTGTTGACCATGGATTGTGTTAGTTACTTGAACTACAGAGTGAAATTGAGTGAAAGATTAAGACCTAGAGTTGCCCAGGGTCCATAAGAAGAAAACGATGTTTTAATTGTACGTGAAATGTTACTTCATCTAAGAAGGGGGGAAATTGAATGATCAATGGTGAAATGGAAATATCAAGATATATGGAATCAAAGAGACCTGGATTGTTTCCCAATACCACTTCTCAATAGCCATTGTCAACTTGGTAAAATCAGTTCTTCTGACATTCAGTTTAATCCTACTGATAGTTGGATAATTGTAAAGATGTTCAATATAATCCTTTGCTGGAAAATACTTAGTATAGTCTTTAGTAGCTAGAAAATGTTTATTATAATCTCTTCACTCAAGCAGCTTTGAATCATTTAAAGCCTAAAGCCCTTGCTGGAATAGGACCTAACCTCAAAAGTTGACATTTTATTCCTAGTAACATTAACCAGACCTTCTCAGTTTTACCTGCAGGAATGAGATAACATTCTATAGTGGGATAGAATGGTGCCAGAAATACCATGTGGACCAGTAAATCAGCATATTCTTGCCTTGAAGGACAAAGGTCTGAGATGACTAGATGGTCAACAAAGAGAAAAGGACCTGGTCTCTGCACGGAAGCACTTTACATCAATGTCAAAACCTGCACTGTGGTTAAGGACACAGCTGATAGACCACCAGAGCTGGGAAAAAAGGATACTTGACCCATAAGATAACAACATGTGCTCACCAAACAAAAATGAAGTAGGCAACCATTACTCAATTTTAATGAAATCCTAGGACTATTACTCAGTTTTTCTTTAATTATTTTCTGTTTTTCTCTTGACCCTTGCCCTTTCTTTGTCTCCTTAGGCTGAAAAAGCCTGAGTCCCTTTCTCACTTCTGACTGGTCTTAGAAAGATTTCCTCCAGTTCCTTGTGTGTGCACTCACAATAAAACTCACCTTCTCATCAAGAGACTCATTTCTCTGTTGAATGCAGGATCAGGTGGTACCAACTACTGCAAACTGTTTTTTTTTTTATGGTATCACTGTGCCAGTTTGAATGTATTATGCCCCCCAAAACACGATTATCTTTGATGCAGTGGGCAGGAATCGTATTGGTGTTGATTGGGTTGGAGACTTTTGATTGGATATTTCCGTGGAGATGTGATCACTCAGCTGTGGGCAAGATCTTTCATTGGATAATTTCCATGGAGGTGTGGCACCGCCCATTCAGCATGGGCCTTGATTAGCTTCCTGGAGCTCTATATAAGCTCAGATAGAAGGAGCGAGCTTGCTACAGCAAAGAGGGACACTTTGAAGAATGCACAAAAGCTGAGAGAGTAGCTGCAGATGAGAGACAGTTTGGAGACAGCCTTTGAAAGCAGACTCTTGCTCTGGAGAAGCTAAAAGAGGACAAACACCCCAAGGGCAACTAACAATGACATTTTTGAGGAACTGCATCCTAGAGAGGAACAAACTGGGAGAAAGTCATTTTGAAACCAGATCTTTGGAGCAGATGTCAGCCACATGCCTTCCCAGTTAGCAGAGGTTTTCTGGACACCATTGGCCATCTTCCAGTGAAGGTACTCAATTGTTGATGACTTACCTTGAACACTTTATAGCCTTAAGACTGTAACTTTGTAACCAAATAAGCCTCCTTTATAAAAGCCGATCCATTTCTGTGATTTGCATTCTGGCACCATTGACATACCGGAACACTGTCAAAATATTAAAAGTCAAAGACATAACCCTTACAGAAAGAAACATAAACATGTGTTAAAGATTTACTTTATTAATGAGAGAAACTGCAGGATGATGAAACTGGTTCAAAGGGGAATTGGAGGAACAGAGAGTTATATATTCTATCAGTACATGCATGCTGAAATAAATGTTATATTAGAGACAAAAAAAACGTAATATCCTGCAGGGCAACAAAGCCTTAACCCTTGGGATTATTTACATTCTCTGTTGGGCAGAAACAATTTGCATACTCTACTGGACAAAAATGTAGACTTCAATATGTATTACCATAAATGCTTGTTAGGGCACAAATTTGGTGCCTTATTCAATAGTGCATAGTAAATTTATCAAAAGAATATTCTTGTTAGAATTAAATAACCATTGGTTGGTCTTATTAGACAATGCTATTGTCAGACCCCAGAAAAAGAGTCTAACATATAGAACGAATGTCTGATCCAGGGGCCCTGCTGCTTATCTCATAGACAGCAGGTGTGCCATAAACTAAGGGTTGCAGGCTGTTTTAGAAATCCCAGTCGTAGTGGCACCTAGACCCCAGGGGGTGGACAAGGCAAGATCAGATATGCCCATAAGATGAATGACCATAAACAAGCCAAAAGGCCTACTTCCTCCACATAGATAATACAGTGCACATCAAAGAAGAGTAGTGTGTTAGAACCCTAGTAACCGTCAGCAGAAACTGATAAGCACTCACCCAATAGAGGCCCAGAACACACTCAGCAGGACCCTTCCCCCCAACACCCAACGTGGGTTTTTCCTTTAAAAAATGCTGCTCTCAGAAAGAGGGCCGGAGCCATTTTTCCTTTCTTTCTTTTCTGATGGTTCCCACCTGCTTTCTTCTGCTTTCTTCCTCTAATAAACCTTAAATTCTCTACTTAAACCGTGACTTGCAGCATTGTGTGGATTCTTGAGCAGCTCTGGACCTAACAGCTATAGTACGACTTTGAAAGCACATGTCATTCTTTGCCTTATATCCAAGTTTTGGACAATTTTCCTTAGCACTCCTCTATAAATTGAGGCTGTATCAAAATCCCAGAAATAATGGGTAAATTAGAGGCAATTCAATGGCCTGTGCTCCAAAAATGATCTGACCACTAGCATTTCTCCATCTTTCCCAAACTCTCTGTAGAATTATAAGCCCTGAAAGGAAGGAATTGTGAAAATGGCAGCAGTAATAATGAATCTCGATAATCCACAAAATGGCCCATAGGCACTGTCCTCCACCCCTCAAAGAATGACAAGAAGCAATAAGGAATACCATCATGACTCCCTGAATAGTAAGAGAGACTACTTTTGCCTAGTGGTCTTCAGGCAAATTGCTCCTAATAAAAAATAGGAGCAGTATTGATGCAGTGATGACTGCTAATGTTCTATTTTTTGGTCATATTCCTGAATTTCCAATTACTCTATAGATACTACAAAAGCAACTCCTTTGGAAAGCACCAACAATATATACCACCATCTCCAAATGGTTTTAATATGCAAACATGGCTCAAATTCAGAATTTCTTCTGCACAGATACCTTTTCCTCTTTATTAAAAATAAATTACTAAGTTCAGAAAATCATCTGAACAGTAAGGCACAAATAAGCGAACATTATTGTTTGCTGGTTGAAGAGATAAGCAGTTAAATATCTGGAGGTGAAGTGGAGGACAATTAACATCCTAGCCCACTCAATTATCATACAATGCCCCCTTCTCAGGGAATTAGCGCTATTACAATCTGCTACTAGGAATAAATGAGTATTTTAGCTCTCAGAGGACAGTGCAATAGTCTTGAAAATAATCTTTGGAGGAGATTGTGGCTTTATCAGTTATAGTTTAGAGTCAGGATAAACACTGACTATGTATTGCATTATAATGACTGCTGGAGGGTGCTTGCTTGCGTTTGGGTTTTCATATTATTAATTTTGCAGCTCTCCTCTTCTTATCTAATATGCTTTGTAAAATGAGTCTTGGCAAAGCGACTCCAGCTCACTTTTAATACTATCTTCCTTAGTGAATTTTAGCAGCAAAGAAATTAAATTGTAAAAATCGCCCAGAAGGAAATATTTTCTGAAGGACTAGTGGCACGATATTGTTTCTCAACGTAAATGGATGCCCAGGACAGCGTGGTCTCTCTGACACTCAAGCGTGCTGAAAACACTTAAGAACAGCTTAGGCACAGCTTCAAAGTGAAAGAAAAACAAAAGAGAACACTGTGTGTGTGCTCTCAGTCTCATGCAATGTAGAGAAGAAGCATTTTGTTTGTTTGCAGTGTTTAATGGAAATCTTCTTCCTGGGACATTTTGACCCAGTTCTTTGAATCTTTATCAACCGAGTGTTGATTTCCTCTACAGCTGCCAAAGTTCAGAAGCTTCCCCGCCCCCTAACCCCCCCCTCATTTTCCAGCAGACAAAAGCAAAACTAAGTACATGGTAACTTTAGAGAAGGCTAGCTACAAAAGAAAGCCTTAGAGAGTCCAAATAGTGGACCATATGTGAAATCAAATGGGCCAGCCATTAGCATCAGCTGTGAACATATTGCACCAACTGGGAATGAAAATAAAACATTCAACTACCAACTGTTATAATCTGTAAATAGTCAAACTAATTCCTGTGGGCTCCAAAACTACATGCAAAGGGTGCTCATCAGGACCCCATTGTCCTGTTCACAGGTAAAGTGGCTTACTTGTTTCTTGAAAATCAGTCCAGCTAGAAACACTGAATATGAAAAACAATCCATGTGGTTTGAAAGGCCCCAGGGATTTAGGAAACTGTATCCAAAGATTACAAAACTGAGGATAATGAAAGGGTGGCAAATTTTGATGCAACTTTTCAACACACAGTATTCCAAAACTAAAATACCCTACAGCTGAAAACTGGCAATAAACCCTAAGAAATTTATAGAACATACCAAAGCTCCTGAGAATTTACTTTCAGCTGGCAAGTGTTCATCTACCTTCTAGTTGACTGCTATTTAATAATTTATGTTAGGAACAGATGGACAATGTTGACCAGGCCCTCTGTAGTATCAGTAGCAATGAAAACGAAGATGTTGAATATTTAATGGAATAAAAAGAAAAAACAAACCACGCAATGTATAGTGTTGTTTTAGTACATGATTTTTATCCTGAACTATGTGTTCTGTCCAAGAAAATTTAGCAAGATTAATCAATAGAAAAGAATTCATGCATAAATACATACCTACATATGTTTTCAACTAAAGCACACACCCCATATTTGTACCGATTTAAAAAGAATGCAACTCACATAGTAGGGATGAGAACTAATTCCACTAATGTTTATCTTTTAGGGATTAAAATTTCTCAGAAAAAAAGAGTCTTTCTACTAGTTAAAGACCAACTATTTATTCAGCTCTGAACACAAACCACTAAGAATTGTCTCTGCTACTTTCTTGCTCTGTAACCTTGAGCAAGTCTCTAAATGGCTTAGAGTCTCATTTTCATATCTGTACAATAGGAATGATAATAACACTCACTCTGCATGCTCAGAAAATTTCCGTGGGAAAGGCAATGGATGATGTTTAAAGTGTTAAGTGCAATTCAAAATGCTTTCATTATGCCAGGCATCACCCTGGCAATACAGGCACAGCTTTCTTCCTTAAGGACCTCACAGACTAGTGAAAGAAATGGCACATAAAGTTATCATTGTAACACATTGCAATAAGTGAAGGAATATATTTATCAGGAGCAGAGACTAAGGGAATGGAGTGGTAAAGGAAGACTTTTTGGAAGAAGTGACACTGAGTTTACTTGGAAAGAAAGTATAAAGCATTATATACACATTCAGTGTGTACTACTAAAATACATTTTCTAATTTCAGAGAAAAAAATAATATAAAACAGTCTAATTATGTGAGGAATTTTGTTAAAATATTAAATTGTATAGTTTATGATACTTTGGTACAAATACGAGCTCTGTTTGAAAAACTAAGATTCTACTTCTGTTATAGCTGCTTGAGCTACCAGATCTGATCCTCCCACACAGATAAAAATAATAAACTCTAGACAAAATACAAAAGAAAACAGTAACCTGAAGGCACTGGAAGTTGAACAAAAGGAGCCATAGCCTGGAGGTGAGCAAAAGCCAGGAGGAAGGGGAAAGTATGGTGTGAATTACCCATTTTTCTGTAACTTTTATCCTGAGGACAGGCTGAAATTAGGACCATTAGTGGGGTGGTTACAACTGCAGTAGAAACTTCTCAGTTGAAAACCAGAGGTCAGAGGCAAACAAACTGCTAGAAAGTAAATGGTGAATATTGGAGATAGGGAGTCCTAAACAACAAACAAAAAATGTAGCATAAAGGAAGGGAAAGCAGTTAAAAGAGCTATAGGATTGCAAGTTTTCTATATTTTACACAATGTGGCATATTAACTAAGTAGACTCTGAAATGTTATGCCAATAGATATACTAAGATAGGATTCTAAAAAATATTTAAACAACCCAAAAGAAGGCAGAAAGGAGGAACAGAGTAACCAAAACCAGAAGGAGCATGGAGAAAACAAATAATAACATGGTAAAATGAAATGCAATCATATCAATAATTTCATTAAATGTTAATGGTGAATGGTATACATACTGCAATGAAAAGGCAGAGATTGCCAGAATGAATGCAAATGAAAGACTCAATTAAATCCTATCTGAAAATGATGCATTTATAATATAAAGATAGATTTGTTGAAAGGAAATGGTTAGAAAAAGATATACCATACAAATAGGAATCATAAAAAGGCTGGAACAACCATGTTACTATCATATAAAATAGACTTCAAGTTGATGTCTTTTACTAGAGAAAATGATTATTTCATAATAATGAAAAGGCCAATTTATCAGCAAGACAAAACTATAAATCAAAATATATGAATCAAAACCAGACAGATTTAAAGAGAAGAATAGACAAGGGAAAAGTTATAATTGGAGATTTTAATACCATTTTTTGGCAATTATCTGAACAACTGGAGAAAAATTTAGTAAAGATATAAATAATCTGAAAAATACTATTGATTACCTGGACCTAATTGACATTTATAGAATACTGTAACCTACAACTGAGAAATATGAATTCTTTACAATTACACATGAAATGTTCAAAAAGATAGACCATATGCTTTGTCATAAAACAATGCTTAATATTTTACAATTACTGAAATGGCATAGAGATTGTTCTCTGGCCACATGTAATAAAATTGAGACTCAAAAGAAATATGTTATACAGAAAAACCCCAAATATTTGTAAATTAGGCAACATATTAGTAAATAAACCATGGATTAAAGAAAAACCCACAAAAAATGGAAAATATTCAAAGCTAGATGATAATGAAAAAAATAACATCAAAAATTTGTGGGAGACAACAAATGCGGTGCTTAATATTCATACTAGAAAAGAAACTCCAAAATCAATGACTTACTGATCCATATTAAGAAACTAGAAAAAGAAGAGTAAATTAATGCCTACAAAGGAAGGAAATAATAAAGATAAGAGCAGAATCAATGAAATAGAAAACAAAAAATAGAGAAAATTAAGAAAGCAGAAAATTATTTTTGTTTATTAAAGATAAACAGAATGCATAAACATCTAGCTTTACTGATCAAGGAAAAGAAAGAGAATACAAGGTTTTTTTTTGACATGTCACAGAGAGCAATAAACATAAAATTATATATATATATAATAGATTTCAACAAAATTGAAATTTTTGGTTCACTAAAATACACCAAGAACCAAAAAGGAAAAATCATATGCTGGAAGAAATACAAAATGCCTGACTGGCAAAGGACTAGTATCCAGGGTATATATAAATCTCAAATGCTATATACCAAAAAAATGAAATATACAATAAGAAATGGCAATTTTATTTGGAAAAGATACTTCCCCAAAAAAGACATAAATGGACAAGAAGCATGTGAAGTATGTACAACACCATTAGTCAGGAGGGAAATAAAAATTAAAACTACAATGAGAAACCACTACATACCAAAACCAAAATGGCTGAAACTAAAAAGACTGAAAACAAAAAATAATGAAATTGTAGAGCAACTGGAAATATCTCATTTAGTTGGTGGGAATGTAACATGGTACAAAGAAGGTCTGGAATTTTCTTTATAGAAGTCCACATAGATCTATCCAATGGCAAAACAATTCCACTCCTAAATATTTACCCGAGAAATGAATATTTTCATAGCTTTATATATATATAATAGCCAAAAACTTGAAATAATGCAGGTATCCAACAAGAGAATGGAAAGAGAAACTTGTACATTTAGAAAGGAATACTTCTTGGCAAAAAAAGAAAAGAAAAAAGGAAAGATCAAATTTCTGCTGCACACAACTTAGAAAGTATTTCTTAAAATTTTATGGTAATGAAAGAAGACATTATACAAAATATAAACTATAAGATGTCATTTATATGAAATTCTTAAAATAAGTAAAACTAATATATGGTGGGAAAAAATATCACAACAATGGTTGCCTCTGGGGGGCTGAAGTTTAGCATGTGATTAACTGGGAAAGGGCATGAGAGAAGTGTTCTGGTATACTAACACTGCCATTCTGCAAAACACCAGAAATGGATTGGCTCTTATAAAGGGTATTTATTCGGTTACAAAGTTACAGTCTTAAGGCCATAAGTGCCCAAGGTAAGGCATCAACAATAGGATACCTTCACTGGAGAAAGGCCATTGGCATCCAGAAAACCTCTATTAGCTGGGAAGTCATGTGGCTGGCATCTTCTTCCTCTGCTCCCAGGTTGCATTTCAAAATGTTATTCTCCAAAATGTCAGCATCAGCTTTCAACGGCCATCTTCAAAATGTGTCTCTAAGCTGTAGCTGCTCTGAGGTCCTTCTCTTTGTGAGCTATTTTATAGTACTCAGATAAACTAATCAAGACCCATGCTGAATGTGTGAGGCCACACCAGCATGGAAATAATCTTAATCAAAGGTATTACCCCAGTTGGGTGGGTCACATCTCCATGGAAACAGCCTAATCCAAAGATTCCAACCTAATCAACACTAATACATCTGCCCCCACAAGATTGCATTAAAGAACATGCTTTTTCTGGGGGACGTAATATATCCAAACTGGCACAAGAAGTGTCTGGGATTATGGTAAGGTTCTTGAGAGGAGTTTGGCTTGAACAAGTATATATTTGTCAAAATCCAGTGGCTTCACAACTAATTGAAATATACTTTTTGTGTATTTCATTGCCTATAAATTTTATACGAAAAGAAAAATTACAAATATTGAATTCTAATTAATCATATGAATGCTAAAGTATTTAGGAGTGAATGTATGGATGTCTGCAACTTACTGTGATATGTGTGAAAAACTGAGTAATATTTATATAAGGAAGTTAAGTAAAATGATAATGACATAATCCAGGTGGAGGAATATGGATATGCACTGTAAAATTCTTTCAAATTTTCTGTATGCTTGAAAATTTTTATAATAAAATGCTGGAAACAAATAAGATGAATTACTTATTAACATGCTACAATTCATATTTCCAAATGGGTGTTGTCTCTGAAACAATCACTTGGGAAATCTAGGCACTTAATCCAATTTTGTGTCATTTGCTAAAAAAATGTCCATGACTCTTCTTTTAGAATTGCCTTCAGGAAACAGTTTATAAATAAGACTAGAAAATCAATGTTCTTATTTTTTAGTCACACCTAATATTCTAACCCGATATGCTATTATTGAAAAGGATGATCCCATTTTCTCAATAGACTTGACTGCAGCTACATTCCGAAAATTACCAAAAGCTGAATTCATTCTCTAAAGATAAATTTGTCCTGCCACTGAGAACTTTTCTTTAATCTTTAAGTTTAAAAAGCACTCTCTAAAATAAAGTTCCAAAACGTCCTGTGCGGTGGTAGCATAATTCAAATAACTATGTAACTGCACAATGCAACTACTTTAAAGAGAATGCCCCCAATTATCTCCTTCCTCTCCCCCTTAATTCCCTATTTTTTCTCTTTTTCTGTCTTTAATCAATCAATATTTGTACACTGGTTTAGGTGCTGAAGAAGAAAAATTAGATATTCCATGCATGGAAGAATTTTGTTGAGTAGAAGAATAAAGCATTTGGAATGAGATACATTGCAATTCAACACGATATAAACACAACACCACATTTGCGTATGTAAATTATAAATTTATTTAAAACCTGTTACATTACTTTGTATGTTCACCTAGTAAATAGACCTCTCCTTTAATATCTTTAGCTTTCCTCATATTTTGATCCTAATAATTAATTCTCAAATATTCTCTCTACTAGCCACCATTTTGTGGGTAATTAAGACATGACTTAAAACTCTTGAAAAATGACCTCAGTATATTTTTCTCCTCAATCTTCTTTCTTCCTCTAAATTAATGCATATTCCTTTTCAAGTCCCCCATTACTGTCACTGCAGTCACCTAACCCCCTGCTTCAGAGAATATTTTTTAACCTCTTTCTCACATTTAATTAATGAATAAATCTAAATAATTGTTTTATTCACAACGTGACTTATAGTTTCCTGTCCCATGTCAGAATTAGTACCCGTGTCCAGGAATTCATCACTCTATGTGGGGATTATTTCTTCACGACTGGATATGTTTCTTATAGTGTTCTCACTGTACACAAAAAGGAGTGATACAACACTGACTTTGGACAATAGCCCATCCTACCACTAGTTATATTGCTGACATTGGTGCAAAATGTGGGGCATGTTCAAAGTTATGATTATGATCACCCACATTTTCACCTATTTAAATAATCTTTAACAAATCTATTTTTGAGCCATTTCAATTGTGAAGAAATTTAGTCAAACCAAGGCAAACTAAATAGCATCTCTGTCCTCCAGAAGTTCATGGCCCAGTAGGGAAGATAAACAACCAAACCAATCTGATGAACTGTACCAAAGCCATGAGTGAGGACTATGCAAGCAGGGAAAGAAGCTCAGGCATGGCCATGTGAGTAGGTGATTTACAGGCAGATAAGGAGATAGAAAACAGTCTAGGTTGAAAACATAGCATGCATGAAGATATGAAGGTGAGAGAGCAGAGCACATTCAGGAATTCAGAAGTTACCCAGTGTAAACAAATGGCATGGTACATATCAGAAATGAGGTTGTCACTGTATTGATGAGGACAGATCAAAATGAGTTTTGCTAAGATGTTTGGATTCTAGGTTTTAGAGATGGTTTTATGTAAGGGAATATAATGATCAAATCAATGTGTTAGAAAGATACTTAAGAAACCACTAATGAAAATAGAAAATACAGCTTTCAACATTAGAGAGGAAACATGGAACAAGAAAAATATTGATTAATCCAGTGCAAATCAGGAAAGATGGGGTGAAGGAAGTGAGGAACAAAGAAAACACCTGGCAAAATAAGGTGGTGGAAATAATTACAGATATAGAAGAAATCACTACAACTGGGTTAAACTCACCTATTTATAGAGAGACACATTGCCAATTAAAAGAAATTCCTCTAAATCAAAACAGATTATAAAAATTGCCAAAAAAGAATGAAAAACTCATGTAACACAAGTGACAACTAAAGAAAGCATCATACTATTTATATCAAATGACAAAGAGTTCAAGACAAAAAGGCATAAAGAGACTAGTAAGAGAGAAAAGAAAGATCTAAAAACCCAATTAGTACAGTGGAAATGAAAATGGAGAGAAAGGGATTAAATAGGTAGACTCAACAGGATTTAATAAATGTTTGGACAAGAGCAAAAAGAAAGTGAAGAGATTTTTAACTTGGCTATTGGTTTATGTCTTGATTCCATTAATTCAGCTAGGGAAAACAGAAAGAGTAACCATTCAGCAATAAGATAATAGAACAGTCAGTTCAGTGTTCAACATTCTGAGTTTGAGGTACCTATGAGATTGCCAGGTGAAGCTGTCCAGTTCCAGTAAGCCTTTGGCAACAACAGTCTGATGTGAATGACTAAGCACTAGGATGGCATGGGTCTAAATCTCTATTACTGGAGCCCTTATGAAGAGAAGAAACTGGAAGCTAGAAGTTGGAGAAGACTATGCCAGAAAAAGCTGGAAGCCACCAGAAACCAAAAGAGCTGACAAAAGGAGAATACATGTGATAGGAGATACAAGCCAAAGAACCCCAAGGATTTCCAACAGTCAGCACCAGGATGCTACAGACTATGGCAGAAAACAAGCCTTGCTGATTTCTTCATTTTAGACTTCTTCTAGCTTCAAAGCTATGAGCAGATAAATTCCTGTTATTAAGCAAAAACTAGTTTGTGGTATTTGTTATAGCAACTCTGTTAAACTAAGACAGAGAACAACTACAATTAGCTAAAAACAGAATGATACAGTAGTTAAAAGAAAGTAGGCTCTGAATCCATACTGTTTGGGTTCAAATCCCAACTCCACCTGTTTTAGCTTCTGATATCAGACATAAGTAACTTTTTTATGCATCACTAGTCTTACCCACAAATGGAAATAATAATAGTGCCTAATATATAATATTCTTAGAAGGAGTCAATGAATTTATACATGTATATCAATTAGAACTTTGCCTGGCATATAGTAAGCATATAACAAATGTTAACTATTACCATTAAATTTGAGGATCACAGTTCTTCAAGGAAGTCATTCACTTTCTTTGCTGAGAAAACACTACACACAAAGATTAACAGCAATATCGAGAAACTGGATGGATCTCCTGGTGGTCATCTACTGAATCCAAATTAAATGCTCTTATTAATGTAGAGTAAGAAAGAAATAAGGCCAAGGATGGAACCACCCAAGGAAGCCCAATATCAATGAAGAGTTATGAAAATTAGGATGCTTCTTCTAAGTTACTATTTCCATCCATTTCATCCATATTCTCTCCTGTAAAATAAAGAATTCACCACCACCTAATATGGTAAGTTAACTCTCACCCTAGTTTTGAGGGCCTTATTAATTGGTCTAAATCCCTTCTTATCACCACAACATCCATCATATATGTTTCTGGGCTCTCTAGTCCTGGGAAGTCATATTCCCAATTCTGATTTGATTTGAGTTTCCCTTGTTCATATTTTTGTTCTAGATACCAACTACTTTTGCTAAATCCAAAGCATTCTCAAGAGCCCACCTGTTCCCAAGAAGTATTTCCTACTTAACCCTACCCCTTCATGTATCATGCCTTTAGAACTTCCCAGATTGAGAGACAAATCTGTCATCACTTTCTTTCATGTTCTCCATTAAAACCCAGTAAAGAGCAATTCTCAGTGCACATCAGACACTTAACTTGAGCTTGTTAAGTGTTTGAGCTAGTTTGCAGAAACAGGTATTTGCTTTTGTCTTGTTGGTTTTCACTTGTGACTTTTATTCTAATAGAATAAGAGCATTTTCTAGCAACTGTTTATTTTTAAATATATTTCACAAATAAAGGGATCATAGAAGAAAAGGAATATCTTGATGAAATCATTTCCTCAGTACTTCCAAATATGAAGAGATAAAAATAAGTCAACATAGAAAGCATATTTTTTCCAATTGTCTTAGCACGAGCCCTGTCCTCCTTTAATCTGTGTGTCTGCGGTCATGGTATTACACTATCGAACATCTCATTTATTTCAGGTTTAAGAAAACAAACTGTGCTGGTTTGAATGTATTATGTCCCCCAGAAAAAGCCATATTCTTTGATGCAATCTTGTGGGGCAGACAGAATAGTGGGGATTAAGTTGGAAAGTTTGAATTAGGTTGTTTGCATGGAGATGCACCCCACCCAACTGTAGATGATAACTGATGGGATATTTCCATGAAGCCATGGCCCCACCCATTCAGGGTGGGCCTTGATCAGTGGAGCCATATAAATGAGCTGACTCAAAGAGACTGAACGGAGTGCAGCTGTGAGTGATGTTTTGAAGAGGAGCAAGCTTGCTAGAGAGGAATGTCCTGGGAGAAAGCCATTTTGAAACCAGAACTTTGGAGAGGACGCCAGCCACGTGCCTTCCCAGCTAACAGAGGTTTTCCAGACGCCATCGGCCATCCTCCAGTGAAGGTACCCAATTACTGATGTGTTACCTTGGACACTTTATGGCCTTAAGACTGTAACTGTGTGGCCAAATAAACCCCCTTTTTATAAAAGCCAATCCATCTCTGGTGTTTTGCATTCCGCAGCATTAGCAAACTAGAACACAAACTGACCAAGATAGTAGGTCCTTCTAAAAAGGTGCTTTATCAGAACTCCCTGACACAAAAGACACTTATTCCATTTTACATGTCATATGAAAAGCAAATAACCATAGCAACTCACCTCAAAAAGCTTTGTTAATGAACGCAGTGGTGGAAACCTGGCATAAGTAAAACACACTTTTTTTTTTTTTTTTTGCTTCTACTGTGTTTGAAACTGACCTTTCTTTAAATTGGTAACCAATTTAAAAAAATACCAACGTATGCAATAAAAATGCTTTGCAAGTAGCACTTTGGAATTCATTCCCTGTATTCCAATTCTGGTCATGGTGGACCAGATGCTATAGTCACAGAAATATACAAAATTATCCGAACTGGTGGAGGTGAACAGTGGTGGTGATACACCCAAAAGGTGGGTTATAAAAACCCTCTTTTTCTGTCTTTAGAATGTGTATACTCACATATAACTATGCCTTTCCTATATGCGTAGAAGGCTACCTATGGAGCTACAGTTAACTGGGCCACCTGGAGTGTTAATATTCACAAAGGACTTTTAATTAAACTGAGTAGGTTTTTATGTCAACAGGAAATGAAAAGCTAGGCTTGCCAAGGGAAGTTGAGGGCTTTCACATGTTTTTCATTGCAGACTGTTGACTTCTCACCCAAATCAGTCAGTAGGATGCTTGCACAGATATTGGGGTTTTTAAGGAAATCACTACTGCCGATGTGGACATGTCACCCAAGCAGGATCAGACACCCAGATTTTTTCAGCATTTTCAACTGCCTTTGAAACAAGTGCTAGGAAGCTAACCCCAATTTAAACTTTTCCTTGCCTTCTCCCAGTCCCTCCATAAGTCTGCTGCAGTTACTGAACTCAGTATTCTTCCTGGTGACTTCTTATTCCACTTTTTTCTTTCTCTGATTCTGGCCTCTTCCTCCTCCTACTGAATATCTTACACAAAAAGGGAAGACAGAGCTTTCTGTTGAGTTTTTCTATGCCCTACTTCTGCAGCTGCCACCTCATCCCCCGCTGCACTAAATTGACACTTCTGGAAGTAGCAGCTTCAGAGTGACTGACGAGAGCCATTGCTTGCACAAGTGTCAATTTAGTGCAGCAGGGGATGGAGTAGCAGCTGCAGCAGGAGAGATGCCTTATTTCATACTTAGGAAACAATTGCAAAAAATGCCAGAAGGGAGGGGAAACTGGTTGAAGAATAGAAAGGATGATAAAGAGAGTAAGAAAGGGAAGGAAAGGGTAGCAGAAATGATGCTGCAAAGAGAAAAGAAACAAAGAAATCGAAAAACAATAGAAATCAAAAGAAAAAGTGGAGGAAATTGCAAAGAAGAATGAATAAATTATTGTGTCTAAGGGCAATGTATTTGCTTTCTCTACATTTTAAAATATCTTTTTCACAGTAAGTGTATTTTCTGAACAACACAAAGTTGCTATCTGTTTATACCTCCAGAAAGGAAAATGAATAGCAAAATAATTAAGTCAACAAATTGTAAGTCGAGTACTTAGTAACAAATTGGTTGAGTACTTGCTTGATCAGGACTGATTCTGTGCTGGGTCTCACTAAGAACATAAGAAAATGAGCAAAGAAAAAACTCTGACATTTATAACCTGTGGACTGAGGAGCATTATCAATACAGAAAAGAAGAGGAAAATTAATTAAGATTTCAAAGCAGGAGAATTCACTGCAAGTGAGCTTTGTTAAGATAATGTCAATTTTTCTATGTTCTTGTAATTTTAATATTGTATAAACATTTCTGGTTCATATTCACATGCTGGCATATGTCTGGAACAGACATTTTACATAGACAGTCTTGGTAGGGCCTACTGCCATTTCTAGACATAAAGGTAGATATCTCTAAAAAACCATTCAGAAAGGATTATAAGAAAACACACATACTCACATGCACAGACATATGTGTAGACATGTACATATAGCAATCCACCTGTTAACTCTAATTTGGACACTCTAATTTCAATACTGAATGATAGTAATAGACAATCTCTAAATCAGCAAAAAAAATAGAATGAATATTATACACTTTTTCTGAAGATCATAATCATCTGTGCTGGTTTGAATGTATTATGTCCCCCAAAACACCATTATCCTTGATGTAATCTTGTGTGGGCAGATGTATCAGTGTTAATTAGATTGTAATTCTTTGAGTGTTTCCATGGAGATGTGCCCCACTCAACTGTGGGTGATAACTCTGATTGGATAATTTCCATGGGGGTGTTACCCCACCAATTCAGGGTGGGTCTAAATTAAATCACTGGAGCCATGTAAATGAACTGGCAAACAGAAGGAACTCAGTGAAGCTGTGAGTGACATTTTGAAGAGGAGCTATAGCCAAGAGGGACACTTTGAAGAAAGCACAGGAGCTGCAGATGAGAGACAGTTTGAAGACGGCCGTTGAAAGCATACTCTTGCTCCAGAGAAGCTAAGAGAAGACAAATACCTCAAGTGCAACTAAGAGTGACATTTTTAAGGAACTGCAGTCTAGAGAGAAGTGTCCTGGGAGAAAGCCATTTTGAAACCAGAACTGTGGAGCAGACACCAGCCACGTGCCTTCCCAGCAAACAGAGGTTTTCCAGACACCGTTGGCCATCCTCCAGTGAAGGTACCCGATTGCTGATATATTACCTTGGACACTTTATGGCCTTAAGACTAACTTTGTAACCAAATAAACTCCCTTTATAAAAGCCAATCCATTTCTGGTGTTTTGCATTCCAGCAGCATTTGCAAACTAGAACATCGTCTAAGGAATTTTTCTCAGAACAACTCGTCAGTCCAAGAGTAACACTTAGGACTATTTAAATAAATCAGCCATAATGGTCTTCAAACAAGCTTTGTTTGCACATAACACAACAATAAAGTTTCAAATGCAACTCTGACTAAAATTCATTTATTTAACTTGATCAGTGTTTCTAAAATATATTCCACAAAGAAAATGTTTCTGTGCCAGACCAGTTAGAGAAATCTGGCATACTCTGCAATCCTAATGTTGGTGGTCACAGTACAGAGGAAAAAAATCTACAAAACTTTACACTAAAAAAAAGCTGTAACAAATAAATATTAAACATAGTCAATTAGAAAGATAATCTTAGACATGCAGAAGGTCAAAATTATCACCACTGTGTCCTAACCTAGAAAAAGAAGGGTAAATTACAAACTTCTTGAACATATGCCCCAATAAAGAGACGAAGCAAAGTAAATAAATCAAAAAAGGAGAAATTTGTAGTATAATAATGCTGGTTTATCTTATAGTCATTTAAATATAGTTAAATCAAAAACATAGTTTTGATATTTTAGCAAAGAATACAAATGCAAAACATTAAATTGGGAAATATATAAATAGTAATAATATCAAGAAATGAAAGAAATCTCAGATTATATGAATTTTAACCAAGAAGTTGATGAGGTCAAATATGTAGATTAAAGTATGTAAATGGTAGGAGCAGATGGGATAGGAAGTACACAGGGACTAAAAGATTCTGTTTTATTACTAACAGTGATAATTAGAGAAGTATAAACTAAAACATGCTTTAAACAAACTAAATGAAAACAAAATTTTAAAACAAGATATATCACTAAATAAAAGCAAGTAACCCATATTGCAGGCAATTTTTAAAACCAAAATGGCAACAGAGGATTTTTTTTTTATTAAATTCAGTTTTATTGAAATACATTCACACACCATACAATCATCCATGATATACAATCCACTGTCCACAGTATGATAACATAGTTATGCGTTCATCACCACAATCTATCTCTGAACATTTTCCTTACATCAGAAAGAACCAGAACAAGAATAAAAAATAAAAGTGAAAAACAACACCCAAATCATCCCCCCATCCCACCCCATTTGTCCTTTAGTTTTTATCCCCATTCCTCCACTCATCCATACACTAGATAAAGGGGGTGTGATCCACAAGGTCTTCACAATCACATTGTCACCCCTTGTAATCTACATTATTATATAATTGTCTTCAGGAGTCCAGACTGCTGGGTTGGAGTTTGGTAGTTTCAGGTATTTACTTCTAGCTATTCCAATACATTAAAGCCTAAGAGGTGTTATCTATATAGTGCATAAGAATGTCCACCAGAGTGACCTCTCGACTCCATTTGGAATCGCAACAGAGGATTTTTTAAAAAGCATGAAACTAAGTATCAAAAATAGAACTGAATAAATTAGTAAAGGTAATAAATAAATTGAGTTAAACAACTATATGAAAAGCAAAATATCTCTGATTTCTGATTAAGGCAAAATCATAATCCCACACTGTGTAATAAAAGTGATTTATAAACAAAAGAATCAGAAATCTGAAGGGAAAATATGGGAAAATATATCAAACACATGAAAGAAAACAAGATGAAGAAGAAGGATGAAGAGAAGGAAGAGGAAGTGAAGAAGGATAGGAGATGGAGAAAATTTATGTTGAGATTACAATAATAAAATGCAGAATTTAAGGATTGAAGGCAAAATGCTCTAAATGGCACCAAGAGGGCTAGTCCTACATCAGAAGCCCTCAATTATTTTATATATGAAATTTCAGAATTTCTGTTGGCAAAATTGGAGACCAAAAGATATGGGCTCCAAAATCACTCTGTGCTAGAGAGAAGTAATTATAAAATTAAGTTTAACTATATCTCAGTGTGTAGAAGCATCCACATCATCACACAACTTACTTTGCTGCTCTTTAGTGTGGTATCTTTTTGGGTAGAACTGCATTTTCTAACAAACTCATGCAGCAGAGTTTTTCTCTTTTTTTTTTTCTTTTCCTATTTAAGCAAGCCACAAATCACCTTTTACTCACAACAAATTGTACCCACAGTCTATTATACTCTCCAGTTTGCTCCATTCAATTTTCTAGCTTGATATGTTATAGGTACTAACATGTATCAAGTGCTTACTCTATACCAGGTACTAATCGAAGTATTTTGCACACATTAACTAACTCCTTGCATTTTAATGAAAATTCATTCTAGAATACAATGAGTTAAGTACTGTTATTTTCCCTTATGTTTGAGATAAGGCTAACATGGCACAAGTAAATTGTCCAAGTACACAGCTAGGCAGTGGCCGAGCAGTGTTTGAATTCAGACACTTTTCAGTTTTCATCTTTATCACCATGAGATATCACCTCCTGACACTGACTTATGTTTCTGTAATAGCATAAATATTCAGCTGAAGAAAAAGTAAATTTTACAAATTGACTAAAGTATGGCAGACCACCTACAGAATTTGAGGCAGAAAATCTTACCATTTTATTTATTTATTTATTATTTATTCATCTATTTTTGATAGATATTCTTTGTTCTAACTGTAACTACTCTTCTTCATCTTGTTATTTGATAAATAGTATATTTTGGAGATTACCTCATGATAGAACATAAAGGAATATTTCATTCTTTTTAATGATCACATGTAAATATTTAATGTCTGTACCATGAACATGGAGAATATATACAATATATTGTTTTTACAAATACAGAGGTAATTAATAACCTTTCACATAAATAATTTTGTGAAGATTAAAACACACGTCCATATTTACAATCAGTTAGATGATGCAATAAAAAAGAGATTCCTTTTACAGTAGAAAGGAAAAAGTTAAAATATCTAAAATTACATTTAATTAGAAGTATAGAGAAAAGAGCTTTAGAGTTGCTGACAGAAGAGTATAGGTGAGGAGAACCTAAGATGGTGGCTAGGTGAGACAGGGCAAAAAAAACACCTCTGTGAAAAATACTAGATAAAAACCAGAAAGTGACCCAGAACACCAGTTTCAGTGATGCACCAGCTGGACAAAGTATGCTAAAACCACAGGGACTGTGCACTTGGTGAGACCGGGAGTCTGCATTCTGAAATGAATGAGTAAGCCGGCTGAAAGTCCCGTGGCCACGCCGTGGTGTGGGGAAACTGGGGGTTGGCGTTTGGAGATGGACTAGTTCTTTTTTTAAAAAAAAAACCCAGGAGTGGCTGCAGTTACGACAGTGAGAACCACGCAGTAAAGCACGGCAGGAGTGGGCTGTGCCAACCTCTTGGTGTCTGGCATGGAGGATAGACCGCTGCTAATTCCCTCAGGGCCAGGGGACAGAGAGGAGAGCCAAAAGGAGAAAGAAACTGCGCTGCTTGCAGCTGGCTCCCTGGCGGGCTGGAGACACTCCTGCCCGGGGCTGGAAACCCAGTGTGACAGGGAGTATATCCCATGACACTGTGCACACACCACAATATCAGCCATGGTCAGTGGCCTTGGGTGCATACACAGCTAGTTGTCCCAGAGCTGAGAAGGCAGAGTTATGTGAAAATGGGGGAGGAGGGGGTTGAGATGTACCATTCAGCCATCTTTGCATCAGGCTGGGAGCGCCCCTGCATGGCCCGGTGGCCCGGGGCTTCCCTTGAGGGACAGCATGCACTTGTGATGTAGCACAGCCTTCCCTCAGCAGAGGTCCTGGAAGATCACAGCTGAGAAGCGGGTCCTGCTCGGAAAACCCAGGGACGGTAGGTCAATGCTGGGGACTTGTGGGTCAACGGCAGAGAAAATCTGGGGCAAAACCAAAATGAAGGCTTAGACTCTTGCAACAGCCTTGAATCTCCAGGAACACGTGGGAGGTTTGATTATTAAAGCTGCCCTGCCTCCCTAACCACCCAGATACATGCCCCACATTCAGGGCAGACAGCACCAACAACACACCCAAACTGAGTTCACCAATTGAACCCCATAAGAATCATTTCCCCACACACCACAAAGAGAAAGTTGAGGAGAATTGACTTGAGGGGAATAGGTGACTTGCAGACACCATCTGCTGGTTAGTTAGAGAAAGTATACGCCACCAAGTTGTAGATCTGAAAAATTAGATTGGCATTTTTTAAAACTTGAAAGAACCCTATCAAGCAAAGCAAATGCCAAGAGGCCAAAAACAACAGAAAATCTTAAAGCATATGATAAAACCAGACGATATGGAGAATCCAATCCCAGACACCCAAATCAAAATATCAGAAGAGACACAGTACTTGGCGCAATTAATCAAAGGACTACAATCAAAGAACGAGAGCATGGCACAGGATAGAAAGGACATAAAGAAGACCCTAGAAGAGCATAAAGAAGAAATTGCAAGAGTAAATAAAAAAATACAAGATCTTATGGAAATAAAAGAAACTGCTGGCCAAATTAAAAAGACTCTGGATACTCATAATACAAGATTAGAGGAAGCTGAACAATGACTCAGTGTCCTAGAGGACCACAGAACAGAAAATGAAAGAACAAAAGAAAGAATGCAGAAAAAAATCAAAATGGATCTCAGGGATATGATAGATAAAATAAAACAACCAAATTTAAGACTCATTGGTGCCCCAGAAGAGGAAGAGAAGGGAAAAGGTCTAGAAAGAGTATTCAAAGAAATTGTTGGGGAAAACTTCCCAAACCTTCTACACAATATAAATACACAAAGCATAAATGCCCAGCGAACTCCAAATAGAATAAATCCAAATAAACCCACTCCAAGACATATTCTGATCAGACTGTCAAATACTGAAGAGAAGGAGCAAGTTCTGAAAGCAGCAAGAGAAAAGCAATTCACCACATACAAAGAAAACAACATAAGACTAAGTAGTGACTACTCAGTGGCCACCATGGAGGTGAGAAGGCAGTGGTGTGACATACTTAAAATTCTGAGAGAGAAAAATTTCCAACCAAGAATACTTTATCCAGCAAAACTCTCCTTCAAATTTGAGGGAGAGCTTAAATTTTTCATGGACAAACAAATGCTGGGAAATTTTGCCATTAAAAGACCTGCCCCTACTTCAGATACTAAAGGGAGCCCTACTGACAGAGAGATATAGAGAATTTTAACAGACATGTATAGAACCTCACATCCCATATCACCAGGACACACATTTTTCTCTAGTGATCAAGGATCTTTCTCCAGAATAGACCATATGCTGGGACATAAAACAAGCCTCAATAAATTAAAAAAAAAAAAAAACAACAATTGAATATATTTAAAGCACATTCTCTGACCACAATGGAATACAAATAGAAGTCAATAATTTTTGATTTGTAACTCCACTATTTACTTCCTACAGGATATAACATACATAAACTCTAATGACAAATAAGTGGCTTTGGACTCAATGTATAATATGTAATTTCTGATAAGAACTACATAAAGGTGGGGGAATGGAGGAATATAGGAACATAGTTTATGTGTCCTATTGAAGTTAAGTTGGTATCAAAGAAAAACAAGATTGTTATAGATTTAAGAGGTTAAATTCAAGCCCCACAGTAAACACAAAGAAAGTATCAGAGACTATGACCATAGAGATGAAAAGTAGAGTATGGGTTATGAGAAGTGGGGGAAGGGGCAATGGGGAGTTAAGAAATGAGTGTAGGGTTGCTGTTTGGGGTGAAGGGAAGTTTCTAGTAATGGATGGTGGGAAGAGGATAGCATTACAACATTCTAAATGTGATTAATTCCACTAATGGAATGCTAGGGAGGGGGTGGAATGGGAAGATTTAGGCTGTATATATGTTTCCACAATTGAGGGAAAAAAAAAAAAAAGACAGTCTAAATAGGCAATGACAATTAAATGCCAAGGATCATCCTGGATGGGATCTGAGGATGAAGGAGAGGGGCCTCAAAGGGACACAGTGGGGACATAAGGAAAAAAAAAGGAAATATAGAATGTAAGCTTTGTATCAATGTTGAATTTCTTGAACTTCTTAGCTTTGCTTAATGGGATTGAATAAAAGAATGTTCTTGTTCATGGGAATTGTATATGTGAATTATATTGTTTGTTCAAGGATGTGTGCAGCTTGCTCTCATATGTTCAGAAGACAGAGCAATAGATGATGGATGATAGGGAGGGAGGGAGGGAGGGAAAGAGAGAAATGGTGGTGTGACAGGATGTTAAAGTTGGTGGATCGGAGTATGGGGGGGGTCAGGGTATGCTGGAGTTCTGTGTATGGGGTTTGTATTGTTTTTGCAACTGTTCCTATAACTTTGAATTTATTTCAAAATAAAATAAAAATAAAAAAATAAAAAAAGAGTATAGGCTCTTCATATAGGTTGAAACAATTTTCACTATATTTAGAGTTTGCCTGTTTTTGCATACCACGGATAACATAAATTTTCAATTTTTGTGTCTTATAAGTGACAAAATGTATCTCTTAAATTTTCTTGTATTTCTCTTATTGCACTCTCTCTTGTTTCTCTTATTATTATAAATGTTTAAACAGTTTGGCATTTAAGAACCTGCTTTCTTGATCCTTAAAGTGGATGAGCCCAATGTTTTTGTATTCTTCACTCTGTTCTTATTTACTTGTAGGATCTTTTTTGTCTATCAAGGTAAATATTTATTTTTTGTGATGAAATGCAAATATTTTCACTTTTGCACTGGCCATTTATATTTTTATTTTGTTCATGGGAATTTTTTCAATACAAAAACTTTTATGCAGCTGAATTTATCAACCTTTTATTGTATGGTTTTGGGGTGTGTTGTGTTTCTTAGAAGAGATTTCCAACCTGCTAAGATTTAAAAACAAACAAACAACAACACCAACAATAAAACTCTCATACATTGCTTCTAGGAACTGAAATTTTCCATTTTTTAAGCATTTAAGTGTTTAATCCACCTAAAATGTATTTTAGTAAATTATGTAAATTGGAATCCAAATTTATTTTTCCTAAATGGCTACCCAGTTGATTCAACACCATTTTTTAAATAATTCATCTTTCTTCTGTTGATTTGAAATGCTACTTTCATCAAATACAGGTTCCAGTGTGATTTAAACTTGCAATACTTGAGGATATATTAATTATTGTAGCTTTAAATATTTTAATGTCTCATAATGTCAGTCCTTATCATTACCCATTTTTGTGGATTCTCTGCATTGTTTATTATTATCTATGTGTTTTAGAAAAGCTTGTCTAATTTTTTAAAACCCTGTTGATATTTTTAAATTATGTTAAATTTATAAATTAGCTTAAGTAGAATTGACATCTTATTTTATTGAATTTTCCTTTCTGAAAGCATGTACTGTTTTGTGTTACTTATTGCAGTTTTGCAGTTTCTTCATTTAACTTGTATACATTCCTGGCTAAATTTATGCATATGTATTTTAAATTTCTTCATGGCTACTGTAAATAGAATCATTTTCCCCATAATATCTTCTAATTGGTTATTTATATATAAGAAGGCCATTCATTTCTGTTTATTCACTTTGTACCCAGACATTTACCAAACCTTTTGTAAGAATTGTTTGTTAGATTCTTGAGTTTTCCAAGTAAATAAAAATAATGGTAATTTTCTTCTCCTTTACAATTTGTATACATCTTATTTCTTTCTCATGCACTTGACAATTAAAAAACATTTTTAATGTAATCATTTTTGTCATTTAGGAAATTTATATTTGAAATCAACACAAGGAGAGCAGTAGGTATAAATATGAGCAATGCCATATTCTAAACCATTATTATAGACTAAAATTCTTTCATTGTTAAATAAGAAACATGAAAAGAAATTTGCTAGTTTCCTCTGATTGAAAATTCTCAAAAGAACTATTTTTGTCTTATTTTATATTCTAAGTCAGTCCTAGGTAATCAACAAATATATGTTGAATGTAGTCAACATGACAGTAAAGTTCGTATGAATCCTGAACATTTAGTCAGTTTAAATACATTTTCTGAATCTTTATTATGTGCCATTATCCCTTCTCAGTTGTGTTCATGCTAAAATCTATATATGAATTTTTACAGAAGCTTTATTCATAATGGCCAAAAACTGAAAAGAGCCCAGATATCCAGAAGCGGGTTAATGATGAAACAAACCCCACCACACATTGATACATGCAACAAGTTGGATGAATCTCCAGGGAAGTATGAGTAAAAAAAGCCAAAACTAAAAGGCTACATACTATATGATTCTATGTATGTAACATTTTTGAAATGAAAAAAAATTTAGAAATGGAAAATAGATTAGCAGATGCTGGATTTAGGGACAAGGGAATAAAGAGCAGGATGATAGTGGATTTGTTTTTAAAAGAACAACATGAAAGATCCTTCTGATGATGGAACAATCAGTATCTTGACTCTGTTACACAAACTTAACACATGTGATACAATTGTATGGAGCTAAAAACACACATACATACATGAGTACAAATAAAACTAGGGAAATCTGAAAAAAAAGATGGATTGTATCAATGTCAGTATCCTGGTTGTGACATTGTAATATAGTTTTGCAAAACATTATTATTGTAGGAAATTTGGCAAAGGTTACCTAATATCTCTCTGTATTATTTCTTATAACTAAATATGAATTTGCAGTTACCTCAATAAAAATTTCAATTAATAATATAACAAACAAAGGGGTCTTCTTAAAAAAGTTTGGTCAAAAATAATTCTATGGTGCAGCCCATCTGGAAGGCAGTGTGGTAATTCACAGGAGGTCAAGTATAGGGTTGCCATATGATCCTGCAACCCCATTGTTAGGTATATACTTGGAAGAACTGGAGACAGGGACACAAATGGACATTTGCATACTTGTATTTATGGCAGCAGTATTCACAATTTGCAATGGATGGAGGTGGCCTAAGTGTACATTGACTGATGAACAAAAGGGTGAACTGTGTCGTATGCAAACAATGGAATGTTGTGTGGCTACAAGCAGGAAAGAAGTTGTGAGGCATGCAACTAGATGAATGAAACTTGAGGACAGTATGCTGAATGAAATAAGCCAGAAGCAAAAAGACTAATATTATAATGCCTCACTCATATGGATTAAATATAATGTGCAAACCCTAAGAATTGAATTTGAGAGCATAGGTTATCAGGGGAAGGCTTATTGTAAAGATTCCTAGGTTGCAAGCTTTTACAGCAGTCACATCTACTCCTAAGTTGTTACAGTTATTTCTAAATTCTGAGATGCTGGGCTCTTTGTGTATAAACTTGTCATTCCCTGGAACTTTGGGTATCTGTGTGACACCCGAGATTCAGAGCTAGAGTTCTGCATCTATAAAAGTCAGTATCACCCCATACAACTACTATTTAAAAAGATGAAAAAGAGATCAGACTTCAATTACAGATGTGGATGAAGCTGATCTGGTTAGGACTAAGACAAATCAGACTAGAGGTAAAGGATGATGCTGACTGTGTTTCAAAACTTCAATTACTGTGTGAGACCAAAGGAAGAGATGTTTATTTGGTGCAAAATCCATATTTTCTGTAGCACACTATATAATGTAACTTGTATGATAGTTTATTCAAACACTGTAAATACATGGAAACTTAAATAGGGAGTGAGATCTTGTTGGTTTTTACAGGTTAACATGAAGACCCAATACAACTCAGAGTAATTTGGGCAGAGAATAAAACATTATTTCCAACCCCCCCCCCCACCTTGAAGGACTGGGGATAAATAGGGAAATATTAAACTTCCCCACCTGGGGAATTCCTGATAGTCTCGCAAGCATTAGGTACTACTAATTTAATAGGCTGGGCCCTCAATCTTGGGGTTTGCCCTTACGAAGTTTGTTACTGCAAAGAGATGCTAAGCCTACTTATAATTACACCTAATAGTCATCCCCAAAGAACCTCTTTTGTTGCTCAGATGTGGCCTCTCTCTCTAGCCAACTCTTCAGGTAAATTCACTGCCTTCCCCACTATGTGGGGCATGATTCCTAGGGGTGCAAGTCTCCTTGGAAATGTGGGACATGACTCCCAGAGATGAGTCTTGCCCTGGAATCATGGGATCAAGAAAGCCTTCTTGGACGAAAAAGGAGAAGAGAAATGAAACAAAATAGAGTTTCAGTGGCTGAGAGATTTCAAATAGAGAGTTCATTCTGGAGGATTTTGTTATTCATTATAAAGATATCTCTTTGTGACTTTTAGTGTATTGGAATAGCTAGAAGGAAATACCTGAAACTGTTGAACTGTAACCCAGTAGACTTGATTCTTGAAGATGGTTGCATAACTACATAGCTCTTCAGGTGTGACTATGTAATTGTGAAAACCTTGCAACTGACACTCCCTTTATTCAGTGTATGGATGGATGAGAAAGAAAACAAAGACAAAAAATAAATAAATAATGCGGGGGAGTATGGGATGTTTTAGGTGTTCCTTTTTTATTTTTATTTTTACTTATTTTTTGGGGGGGGAGTAATGGAAATGTTCAAGAATTGATTGTGTTGAATATACAACTATATGATGATACTGTGAACCAATGATTGATTGTACACTTTGGATGATTTTCTGTTATGTGAATATATCTCAATAAAATTGTGTTAAAAATAATTCTAGGTTACAACTACAGAATTGAAGTATCAGATCTTCCCTAGACTTGGAATAGTGTCACTCTTTGAGAGAGGAGACTGGGGTTTTGAATAATGTATATATTCCCCACCCCCAAACAAAAATCCATTGTGTTTTTCATCCATCAGGCTGAAATTTCTAGATAAAAGGCAAATGGAAAGCATTCCTGGCATGAGATATGTAAACAAAAATGACCCTGGAAACATGGGACATGACTCCTAGAGATGAGCCTGGCCCTGGCATTATGGGATTGAGAATGCCTTCTTGACCAAAAGTGGGAAAAGAAATGAAACAAAGATTCAGTGGCTAAGAGATTTCAAATGGAATCAAAGGGTCATTTTGGAGGTTACTCTTATGCAAGTTTCAGCCAGATATTGCAAATTGCCACAGTATGCTAAGCCCCAACCAATAGTATTCCTGAAAACCCCAGGGAGTGCCCTGGGCTCTATCAAAGACTCTATAAAAGTTTTACTTAGTAAGCTTATTTTCAGAAAATTAAAGCCTCCTGATTGTTCCTATGCCAGTTAAGCCCTGAAAGGCAGAAGTGCCAGTCTCTCCAAGAACATAAGCCAGTTTCATTCTTATACCCCTTTCCAGCTTGAAGAAGTTAAAATGGCCATTTACAGATATCTCTGAAGGTTGAGAGAATAATCAAGTGAGAGCGAGAAGGTGTAACTGAGAAGTTAGGATTTAACAAATGGTTATGACTACTGACTCATTATATAGATATTTCTTTTTAGTTCTAATGTATTAGAATAGTCAGAAGGAAATACCCGAAATTGTTTAACTGTAATCCAGTAGCCTTGGTCTTTGATAATGATTATCATGTGACTGTGTGATTGTAAAAATCATGTGACTGACACACTCTTCATCAAGTGTATGAGTAGATGGGTAATAAAATAAAGACATGCATAAAAAAAAAGGTCAGGAATGTGGGGAAAAAATACTCCTGTTATACTATGGACAATAGTTACAGTACTACATTACTAATATTTCATCAATTGTAACAAATGCAACTACTGTTAAAATAGATTACAAAACAAGTCTTATCATCAATTGTAACAAATTTTCCACATCAATGCAAGTGTTGTTGGTGGGGTGGTATATGAGAATCCTATATTTGGTGCATGATTGTTTTAATAAAACCTCTCTAATAAAAAAAATGAACAACATTGTGACACAAAGTAGAGGAATTGGCCCAGGATACTACAACTAGCATATGGTGAAACTATGTTTCAAACTCACATAGTCTGGCTCCAAAGCCACTCTCATTACCACCTCTCTACATGTCATGATTAAGCAATTCTGTTAATTATATTCTTGATTTATTTTATTAAAAGTAAATATAAGAGATGGAGCAACATGGTGGCATAGAGAGGTGTGGGATTTATTTAGCCCCCTGGAGCAACTAATAAACAACCAGGAACAACTAGTAAATAATCTGGAACAACTACTGGGGGACAACTGTGACTGTCCACACATTGTACACCAACCTGGATTGGGGGGAATGCCTGAGATCGCTTCACAAAATCTGTAAGTAAAACTGCAGACCCACACTGGGAGCCCCCTCATTCCATGGCAGGCTGAGCTGCAGGGCCACTGAGGGAGAAAGCAGCATTACTGGAGCAAGCAAATATAGCTCAGTCCAGCTCCAACTGGGGTTTTAATTAACAAACTTGGACTGCTAAATACAAGCTACAAACATAGACAAACCCCAGTGGAGAGGAGGTGGGGCTGATGGGAAAAACAAGAAAATAATTAAAAAAAAAAAAAAGAAGAAGGAAAAATATTGAGGCTTTTAGAGACTGACCTTAGAGAGCCAGAAAACAACTGCATCCCAGGAAAGGGAGCCCAGAAGACTGGGTGATTTATCTGACTGACAGACAAAACTGGGGGGCTGTGGACTGGGTCTGAAGGGAAGCTTTTTTTTCCTTTTTCTCTCTCTCACCCAGAGTAGTTCTCTTGGTGAAGACAGCCCCAGCCATTTTTAGTTCACAGCACTCTGACACAGACAGGGATGGAGTTGGCAGAGTCGGAGAGACAAAGAAGCTATTTAAATGCAGAAGATAACTCTCTAGGGGGTGTATCTTCCCTAAGAGGAAGGAGGTGGGGCCCAGATATAGTGCTGGCCTGCCCTTCACAACTCAGACCCCAGGGCCTGGTGGAAAGCAGTCAGAACAGAAACAATCTAAGCTAAGAATTAAAGGGGCCACACCTCCTTACACCAGTCAGGAGTGACAGGCTGACAGGTGTCAACTTCTGGGCATGTTAGGAAAAGCACAGTGGCTAGAGGCCTCACAGGAAAGTCTGTCAATCTTGTCAGACACACCCTCAGGGAAATTTGATGCTGAATACAGCCCCATTCTGAGACCTGAACCTGGTCTGGTCTTGGGAAATCTGATTGGGGTAACCAAGGAAAACAGATGCCTAGACAACAGAAACTACAAAATACATTAGAAAAAAATGAAGATATGGCCCAGTCAAAAGAACAAACTTACACCTCAATTAAGATAGAGTTGAGACATCATTTCACTTTAATGAAACAATCAAAGATTTTCAAAAAAAATATCCTAAATCATATCAAAAACCAAGCCAACAAGTTCAGGGAAGATATGGTAAAAGAGATGAAGGATATAAAGAAAACACTGGGTGAACATAAAGGTAGAAATTGAAAGTTTGAAAAAGCTACTGGCAGAACTGATGGAAATGAAAGTCACGACACAAGAAATGAAAAACACAATGGAGACATACAGTAGCAGAATTCAAGAGGCAGAAGAAAACACTCAGGAACTGGAGAAGAAGACACCTGAAATCCTACACACAAAAGAACAGGTAGGGAAAAGAATGGAAAAAAATGAGCAACATCTCAGGGAATTGAATGACAACATGATGCACATGAATGTACAAGCCATGGGTGTCCCAGAAGGAGAAGAGAAGGGAAAAGGGCAGAAGCAATAATAAAGGAAATAATCAATGGAAATTTCCCATTTCTTATAAAAGATATAAAATTTCAGATACAGGAAGTGCACCATACCCCAAGCAGAATAGACCTGAATAGACCTATGCCAAGATACTTAATAAGCAGATTATCAAATGTCAAAGACAAAGACAGAAACCTGAAAGCAGCAAGAGAAAAGTGATCCATCACATACAAAGGAAGCTTGATAAGACCATGAGCGGATTTCTCAGCAGAAACCATGGAGGCAAGAAGGAAGTGGGGTGATATATTTAAGATACTGAAAAAGAAAAACCACCAACCAAGAATCCTATATCTGCCAAAACTGTCCTTCAAATTTGAGAGAGTTTTAAATATTCTCTGACAAATAAACAATGACAGATTGTGAATAAGATACCTGTGCTACAGGAAATACTAAAGGGAGCACTACAGACAGATAGGAAAACACAGAAGTGAGAGATTTGGAACACAATTTTGGGTGATGGTAGCACAATATGAGTACCCTGAACAAAATGACTGTGAGTATGGTTGAAAGAGGAAGGTTAGGTGCATGTGGGACACCAGAAGAAAAGAGGAAAGATAAAGACTGGGACTATAACTCTGTGGAACCTAGATGCTCAACAATTGTGATAAAATGTACAGATATGTTTTTACATGAGATAGAACAAATGAATGTCATCCTTGCAAGGTGTTAAAAATGGGGTGGTATTGGGGAAAAAATACAATCAATGCAAGCTAGAGACTATAGTTAACAGAAACACTGTATTATGCTTCCTTTAATGTAACAAAGGCAATATACCAAAACTAAATGCCTATAAGCAGGGGATATAAGGGACAGGTATGGGACTCTTGGCATTGGTGATGTTGTCTGACTCTTTTATTGTTCTTCAGTTTATTTCTGTCTTTCCTTTTGTTGCTTTATAGCTGTCATTTTTTTCTTGCTTTTTTTTTCTTTTGTCTCTCTACCTTCTTTGACTCTTCCTCCTTCTTTGTGGAAGAAATGGAGATGTCCTTATATAGATAGTGGTGATGTTGGTGAATACATAAATAATGATTATACAGGGAACAATTGATTACTTACTTAGGATGGAAAGTATGGTGGGTGAACAAAACCATCTTAAAAGAAAAACAGATTGATGAAAAACCTTGAGGGCACTATATTGAGTGAAGTAAGTCAGACACATAAGGTAAATATTGCATGGTCTCACTGATATGGACTAATTATAATAAATAAATTCACAGACTGAAATATACATTACCAGGGTATATAATGAGGCTAAAGAATGGGGAGTGTTTGATAATTATTAGCAGAATGTTCAACTAGGTTGAACTTAAGTGCTTGGAAATGGACAGAGGTGACAGTAGCATGTTATTGTGAGAATAACAGTGCTGAATGGTGTGTATGTGGTGGAAAGGGGAAGCTTAGAGTCACATATGTCACCAGAAGGAAAGTTAGAGGTTAAAATATGGGAATGCATAAAACAGTGAATCTTGTGGTGGACAATGTCCATGATTAACTGTATAAATATTAGAAATCTCTTTCATGAACTCCAACAAATGTCTGACACTATAACAAGAAGTTAATAATAGAGTGGTATATAGGGAAAAAATATACCTATTGCCAACTGTGTACCACAATTAGTAGTATTTTAACATTCTTCAATCAACAGTAGCAAATGTACTATACTAATAGTATGAGTCTATAATGGAGGGAGGTGGTTAGGGGTATGGGAGTATTTGAGTTTTCTTTTGTTTTTGTTTCTTTTCTGGAATAATGGATGCACAGCTGTTTGATGGTACCATGGGCAATTGATTGTGCACTTTGTATGACTGTATGACATGTGAACAATCTCAATAAAATTGAATTAAAAAAAAGTAAATATAAGGGTTCATTCATGATATTACTTCCCTTAACCCAACTTTTTGGGGGACAGATTCTCCTATTCTCCTTCCTATTGGGGAGGAATCCTGCCCTTAATTCATACGTTTGTTTATCTGCTGTTTCAATGGACCGATAATGTATATATAAATTATTATTAAATCTAATTGAATCAAACAATTAATTTTATAAAATAGATAAAATATTTGTTATCATAAGCATGAAAACACATAAAATAGGGGAAAAGAAGACACTGAGAAAATATTTCTGCATGCTGAATAGGATTGAATTTCTGTAACTCTATTATTTTATTCTAATAGATTTCATTCATTGCCACCTTTGGGATCTTTTTTTCCCATAGCTGTGATTCCTTAGGAACCTCCAGAGTAATAAGGAGAAGACCAATCCAAGTCTAATCTGCTATAAACCAATTCTTATTGACTTCAAATTACCTAACATGGGAACTGGCTAGATTCCTTCAATCCTTACTCAATGAAACAAATATTTACAAAAAAAGTTTTAAATAAGATCTTGCTCATTATGGAAATAACTTCTCTAATCAATCTACCTATTCATTACCTCCAGTACTCTAGAAAACTTGAATCATATGATACAAAGTCATTGGACAAAGAAATAGGGTATGTTTTTATGTTTGTGATATTCCGTTACATTTCACAGTTTATAACATGGCTAATTAAGTCATCTGTAACAATCCTGGACATATGCCTACACTCCACAATAACCTTCTTAGTCCTTGATGTATGTTTGAATAGTTCTCTACAATTCCTTTCAAATAAGTGTTCTTTATATAGAATTCAGCAATGATAATATTACTTACAAACTATGCTATAAATTTATAAAATTTAAGTAAAACTCACAATTCTTAAATTGGTGCCAAATACCAGTACCTGCAGAAATTGTTTCTTAATCTGTTAAATGGGAATAATAAACAGCATGTGCCGTTTCAATTTTTTTTTTTTATTGAAAGTGACAATCCTTGCAAAATATTTATCATAGTCATTATCTTGTGGTGACAGAGATAACAGGGGGGAAAACCCAAATTGCTGCAAATGATACCATCAAGAAAAGACAACCCACAAAAATAAAGAGGAAATATTTGCATATCATATATCTGATAAAGCACTGATATTCAGAATACATAAAGAATATTTAATATTAATAATAAAAAGACAAATAACCTAATTTAAAAAATGTGCACAGTATCTGGTAACCATTTCTCCAAAGATATACAAATGGCCAATAAGCACATGAAAAGATGTTCAACATCATTAGCCATTAAAGAAATGCAAATTGAAACCACATGAGATACCACTTCATACACAGGAGGATGGCTATAATCAGAAAAACAGACAGTAACAATATATGGAGAAATTGGAACCCTCATACATTGCTGGTGGGAATGTAAAATGGTACAACCACTTTGGAAAACAGTTTGGCAGTTCTTCAAATGTTAAAACATACATTTGCCGTAGCAATTCCATTCCAACAACCACACAAAACATATGTCCACACAAAACTTGTATGTGAATATTCAGAACAGCCAAAAAGTGGAAACTACCCAAAGGTCTATCAACTAATGAATGGATAAATGAAATGTGGCATCTCCATGCAATGGGATATTATTCAGCAATTAAAAGAAAGAAGTACTGAAACATGGGTGAACCTTAAAACACTATGCTAAGTGAAACAAGCCAGTCAAAAAAGGTCACATATTGTATGATACAATTCATAAGAAATTTCTAGAATAAAAAAATCTATAGAAATGCAAATTAATGGTTGTCTCAAGCTAACGAGTTTGGGGGGGAAATGTTACTGGGTACTGGATTTATTTTGGAGCGATGAAATTTTTCTAAACTTAGTGTTGATAGTTGCACAACTCTGTGAATACACTAAAACCATCGAATCATACACTTTAAATGAGTGAAATTTTATGATAGGGAAGTTGCATTTCAATAGAGATGTTTAGAAAAAGAAAACTATTTAGTAATCATCAAATATTGATGATAGCAGCCTATATACTTGGAAATTCTACAAATTCCAAAATAGATAATTAATATTTGTATATTAATTTATTCATTCAAGAATCATTTATTGAATGCCTATTAGATGACAAGCACTGAGCTTGGAGAAAGGAAAAGTGTGATAAGATCAATGGCACTTCCTGCAAATGTTGGTGGCTAAGGGAAGACATGAGCAGAACACAAGGTAGAGAGTGGCAAATGCAGTATAACAGGTGGGTCTTTTGTGTGTTAAGAGCCAGCTTGTTCATTGAGCAATCAGGGAGAGCTTTGGGGAAAAAGCTGCTCTTAAGGTGAAATTTATGACTTGGCTGGGATGTAAATGGGGGGGGGGGTGGGGACACAGAAAATAAGTTAATAACACTGCACTAGTTTGAAACTGTTATTTACCTCAGAAAAGGCCATGTTCTCTTAATCCATTCCTGTGGATGTAGACCTATTGAAATAACCTAATCAAAAGGTCCTACCATAATAGGTAGGACCTTTTGATTAGGTTATTTCAATTGCAATGTGACCCACCTCATCCAAGGTGACTCTTAATCCTTTTACTGGAGTCCTATATGAGAAGATAAAACACAGAAGTGCAGAAAGCTCAGAGAGAAACACCCAGAGATAGCTGAGAGAGAAAATCCCTGGATGCCACGAGAGGACCCAAAGTAGCTCAGGGAGGAGGCCACTAATCCAGGAGCTGAAAGCAATGAAACCTGGGAGCAAAGGACCAGCAGAGGCTGGCCATGTGCCTTGCTATCTGACAGAAGAGCCCCGAATGACAGCGGCCTTTCTTCAGAGAAGGTATTGTTCTGTTGATGCCTTAATTGGAACATTTTTATGGCCTTGGAACTGTAAATTTGTAAACTAATAAATCTCCATTGTAAAAGTCAGCTCATTTCTAGTATATTGCATTTTGGGAGATTTAGCAAACCAAAACAGACATTTACTGTTTTTACTTATATTTTGTAACATTAAAGATCAGTGAGTTGGTCTATGAAAAATCTGATGTGATAAGGCTTCTTATTACATTGGATAATTGCACATTTTCCAAAACTGTTGCAAAATTTTCCTATCTTGTTGCAACACTTTTTGTATAGGTTGTAACTTAGAAAAGAGAGGATCCACATACCAGATGAAAGCAAATCAATAAATAGGTACGGTGAAGTGAGATCTACTATCCAAAGGGAGAAAATAGAGTTTTTGAAAGAATAATATTCAGACTAGTACTGTCTTAATATAATATTTCTGCTCAGTAGTTCTTTTAAACAATATAGCCAGTTTCCCTGGTCACATAAAGGACTAGAATTGGTTTGGTAATATTTATTGCTAAGATTTTCATGGCAGTCCAGTGTAACAAATTGTGTTCGAACATTGTTTGGAAGTCATTGCTTTACTTCTCAAATCTCTCAAAGACTTAAATTATGGGTGCACTTCACAAAGAAGAAATCTCTCAGGCTATTTGGTCCAGTTCAAAAGATTATTCTCTTGAAAAGTTCAGTGTTTAGAAGCAATGTCATCTGCATTGCCTACTTCCAAAGAACTAGCAGCATTGCTCTCTCAGGCTTTCATTTACCCAGTGGAGCAGAAATGGGGCCATGGTCAGTACCTACATAGTAGAGGCACATTCAGCCTAATTGACTTCCTTCATATCTTGCAATTTGTCACAGATCCAGTCTTAAAATTCAGTCTTCTAACTTAAAGTCCAGTGAGCTTTCTATTAGACACTGCTTAGCATGACCTCAAAATTTATATATAGGAAATCATAAGAAAAAGTTCGCAGAGCATTGAACTATTTATCCCAGACTACTGTAATATCAAAGGACTTGTACCCTATGTGCTTCCCCTGCTGTTTTTTCTCCTCTTATCTGGGCTTGAGATTTCCCATTTGAAACTTAAATTCACTACCCTCTATTCCTGAAATGAAATTTTGCTTCATGTTCTCATTTCCTATGTATAAAGGGAACAATGCCTTCTAAAAAGAGCTGGGCATGCATCACAGTTAAGCTGGGCTCCTTTCTTTGATAATGGGCCTTACCATTATATCATTATGAATTTCTTTCTGCAAGGGAAGAGAAGAAAAACAGTATCATTTTAAATTCTCTATCTTTTAAAGAAAAGCAAACAAACAAAATCCTGAAGTTTCAAAGTCCATTGCCTTCCAAAAAGATAAGACCATAGAATTATTAAACATTATAGTATTAACCTGGAGTTCCACAATTATAATATGCACTACATTGCTCATTTCAGTATGAGGTCACCTGATTGACACAACCAATAAGTGCCTGAAAATTTGAAAAATCTTGAATAAGGCATGATCCTAGAACAAGGATCTAGAAAATCCTACAACTGTTTCATGTTCTTCCTTTTTGGTATGATGAATATTATTCATAGATTATGATGCATGCATATCATATATTCTTTTCCTATTAATTTATTTATTTTAATGCACTGTAAGTCATTTGATTTCAATAGATTATTTTGTATGATTTATATTTATTAGCTTTTTAGCAGATGGTCTTCCACCGTCTTATGTGCTCTGTTTTGTTATTGTTTGGTTTGTTTGTTTTTTTTATGCTTCCTTGCTCTTTCATTTGTTATTCATCCTTTGACTCTGGCATATTTTCTTTGTTGTTAAATAAACCAACAAATTTTTTAGTTTTTTTGTGTAATCCTTATAGAATGCCATTTAAAATTTTAGATTATATACCTAAATCTTTACTCTTAACAGCACAGGACAATGACAATATGATGAAATTAGCACATACATATTATCTAATCCTCACCATATTTTGTTGGCTCCTTTGCTTCTATTGTCACATCTTGAGGTTTTGTATAAAATTTTATTGTTATTTAGGTATAATTTTGCCTTTACATGATTCTCCAATCCATTTATCCCATCACTCATCCATTCTTGACTTTTACATTTTAATCCGTTAATGAGGTGTTCAGAATTACATTTTCAAGTTGAATTTTCAGAAATACTACATGAGAAAAGTACTGCCTGATTCTCATAATCCTAAGAATGTCTTGACGTTGCCTTCATATTTTGATGCAGCCTGAACTCTTGTGGGCAGTAAGCGTCTTGAGTCAGCTTCCCCTCAATACTCTGTAGTCAGTTTCATAGCCTTGTGTCATCTAACACTGCCAAGGAGCTCCAGGCTAGGCTGGTGGCTTTTATGTCTCCATGTTTATTCTTTGTTTTTCCTTGAATATCAGGAAATTCAACACATCTCTGTGATTTTTTTCTTGAAACAGAGAAGCGCTTAAGATCTGAAGATTCAAGTATCCCTTTATTTCAAAAAATGTTTTCTTCGATAATTAGTTCTTTCCTTTAGAAGTTAACATAAACAAATTATATATATATATATATTTAGATCCCTATTTTTCCCATCCTATTATAGGATGGAAAATACTTCCCCTCATAGTCTTGAATTTTATATCCTGTGTTTTACTCAAGGCTTTGTTCCCACCACTTTATGACTTTTCTGTAGTGGGCTTATAGAAAGACAAGATATTATTGGGAGATGCACTAGAGCAGAGCAATTATGGTAGTTAGTAGACTAATTTGCAAATACACTGATTTTTCTCCTCCTTCTATGTATTTGTAAGATTGCATTTCCCCATTCCCCGCACCTCCCCCCACCCCGAAAGTATGGCTTGCTTGGCCTGTGAAATGTGAATTAAAGTAGCAAGAGTCACTTCTGGGAAGAATCATTTCATTGTCACTGCAGGACACTGAGTGTTTCTTAACCCTTCTCTGATGATTATTGTAACGTGCATCAAAATGGAGCCTCCTTCAGCCTAAGTCCCTAAAAATCTCTGGTGATCAGGATCCCCCCCTCCGCCCCTTACCTGCTTTGGACAGGTACTATGAAAGAGAGAGATTTTGTTTTTGAATTCTCTAAGACTTTTAGGGTAGTTAGCCCAGCGTACTTTAGCCTAATCTTACCAATACATTAGTTAAGTACATGGATTATGGAGCTAGACTGTGTGGGTTCAAATCCCAGTTTAAAGACTTACTAGCTATGTGACCTTGGGCAAGTTACCAACAAGCTTCTTCATTAATTGAGATAATAATAGTAGCTAGCTCATAGATTTATAAGAATTAAGTCTGAATATATGTAAGCTATTCAAATAAGTTCAATTTACTTCTTTACTATTGCTCTGCCCTTGATGGTTTAACGTGCTCTTAGTGTCTGCAGTCTTTAAATTTTTTCTCCTTTTTATTCCCTTAGTGCCACTAACTCCCGTTCCATTATATTCTGTTGGCATGGTATCTCCTCATTGCTTCTTATTTCATAGAATATATGTTAAGAATAGAAAGGAGTCCGTTAAAATTTTCTTCTGCTTCCTAGTGTGTCATTTTCTAAAATGTATTCTTCCTCTGAATTTGCCATGCTGAATTCCTTTCCTTCTTCAATTATTTTCAGAATTTTCCACATTTCTATTTTTTTTGTTTGTTTGTTTGTTTTTGATTGTGCACAAGATCTAACTTGGCCTATTACTTACTTTAAATAATGTAAATGGATTCCCATATCCTTTGCTTCCCTGTGGACAAGAATACTAGAAGTCCAAATATTGGTTTGTACCAAAGTTGGTATTATTTGTATAGTTATTAAGCTGTCTGGGGTAAGTTTGAAGTGGCTGTGGAAGAAAGCAGCTGTAGTCTTTTGACCACTAATATATCCCCTTCAAATATGTTTTATCACCTTTCCCAGGGCTTTCTATGCTGCTGGTGGAAAATGGGAGAGTGACTCTTCTTGAGGGTGAACAAGTCACTTTGGTAAGAGCTATTGATTTGGAAAGTCTGAATATTTTCTGATTAGTTGACATTTGGTATCAGCTGCGGAGCTGGCTCCCTGAAATTGTGCTCCATTTCTCCTTCATCTTGGTGTTGTTTCCATTTTGGTGTATGACACTTTTTTCATACATATTGAAATACATATAAAAAAAGAAATGGTGTGTCTATATACTCTTTTTCAGCTCTATTGCTCCATGACAGAAATAAGGACCACTATGAATTGTCCCCACCTATGATCTTAGCATCTGTTCTTATGAGTTAGGGTAGTCGATTTTCATAATGTGCTAGAATTATGATTATCATGGACAGCTAACATTTTTTGGAACAATTATGATGTACAAAGAAGTAAGCTCAATGTTTTAAATACTTTATTCAGTCCCTGCAGCACCCTTATCAAGTATGATTATCTCTAATTACAGTTGAAGAAACAGAAATACAAAGACTATATGTAACTTTCTTAAGGCCTCAAAGATGGTGGATCCAGAACATAATCCAAGCCTATTAGATGAGAAGCCCCATAATTTTAAATACAAAGCAAAAAACTGTCTTTGCTTATTCCTGAAACACACATTTGGTTTCAATGGAGGTGTGTAATAATTCTCCATATCATTTCAATATGGTACAAATTTTACCTGACAGATAGTCTTCTAAGTTTATGGCATATGATAGTGACACTACCCTGACTTCAAGAAAATGAAATTTCTTTTTTTTTTTTAACTTTCAATGAACTTCATGCAGAAAAATATGTTTGCATGATTTTGCCCTTCCATCTTTCCCCATATCTTTCAAATTAGAGATGTTATATCTGACTTCTGTTTCCAGCATTAATATTGACTAGGTAACTTTTAAAAGCATATAAACCCTCTTAAGAGCATATTAGAAACAAAAACAAAGCATACTTTTTTTTTTATTTAACGCATTCATGAATGGCAATGAAATGAGCAACACTGAGGCCAAAAATGAAGTTAACGCAGGATTCCCAATGGCTTTTGGAACATGAAGTTGGCTTTTGCTTTAAGATCATTTGCCAAACAGAGTAAAATGAGCAGTTGTTTCTTGGTCTTGTGGAGTTCAAAAGATAAGACAAAAAGCCCAGGTCCTGACCAAGATGAGGGCTCTAATAGAAGATGTTCAATAAAGCAAAAATAAATGCAATCTTCCCCCCTGGACTGAAGGATAATAGCTTGTAGTAAGCTCTAGTATAAAGGAGAAAAAGTAATCTCCTTTATTAACATGTGCCTGCTGTCTTGAACTCATAACAATGTGAAGCCTGAGGCTACAACTGCCTAGATAGACTGAAAAACTTTAAGCTAAGAGTATTGTTTAAAATGTTTCTGACATATCACCATATGCTTAACAGGAGAAAACATTAAGTCTTTCTGGAGTAACTCACCCTTTCTTAGGCTTAAAGGATTTCCTGCAGATAAGTTTCCAAGTAATATCAGTAGTTTTTTATAAAAACAAATCATTAGAGGAGGGGGGCAAGATAGTGGCATAGAGAGGAGTGGAATTTAGTTAGTCCTCTGGAGCAACTAAATAAACAACCAGGGATAACTAGTAAATAATTTGTAATAATTGCTGAGGGAAAACTGTGACTTTCTACACATCATACACCAACCTGGATTAGGTGGAATGCCTGAGATCACAGCATAAAATCTGTAAGTAAAAACTGCGGAACTGCACCGGGACTCCCCCTACTTCCATGGCAGGCTGAGCTGTCAAACATCTCTATGATAAAAAGCAGCATTCCCAGAGCAAGCAAATATAGCTCAAATTAGCTCCAACTAGGATCTTAATTAACAAATGTGGACTGCTAAATACAAGCTACAAACCTCTAACAAGCAGACAGAGGCTTCTAGTGATGACTGACCTTAAAGAACCAGAAGACTCCTCTGTCCTGTAAGGGGGAGCCAAGAAGACCAGGTGTTTCCTCTGGTCAATGGGTGAAACTGGGAGGCAGTGGACTGGCTCTGAAAGGGGGCTTTCTGTTCCTTTCTCTCTCTCTCAACCTGAGAGGCTCAGTGGAGAGAGCCTCAGCCATTTTCAGTTCATGGCGCTCTGACCCAGACAGGAGTGGAGGTAACAGAGTCTGAGAGACAAGGAGCTATTCAAATGCAGATGCTAACTCCCTAGGGGGTATATATGTATTAAGAGGAAGGAGGTGGGGCGCAGCTCTACTACCCATCTTGCCTTCAGAACCAGACCCCAGAGCCTGGGGGAAAACAGCCAAAACAGAAACTAAAGGGCCACACCTCCTTACACTAGTTGGGAGCAACTGACAGGTGCCACCTGCTAGGCAGGTTAGGAAAAGCACAGAGGCTAGAGACCTCACAGGAAAGTCTGTCAATCTCTAAGACACATCCTCAGGGAGACTTGAAACTGAACATTACCCCATTCTGAATCTGAACGCATTCTGGTCTGGGAAAATCTGATTGGGGTAACCAAGGAAACCAGATGTCTAGACAACAGAAAACTACAGTCTACACTAGGAAAAATGAAAATATGACCCAGTCAAAAGAAAAAACTTACACCTTAATCAAGATACAGTTGAGATATTGTTTCACTTTAATGAAAGAATCTATTAAAGATTTTCAAAGAAACATGCTAAATCAAATAAAAAAACAAATCAACAAGTTCATAGAAGATATAGCAAAAGAGATGAAGACTATAAAGAAAACACTGGGAGAACATAAGGTAGAAATCAAAAGTTTGGAAAAAGAACTGGCAGAATCTATGGAAATGAAAGGCATACCACAAGACATGAAAAATGCAGTGGAGACATACAACAGTAGATCTCAAGAGGCAGAAGAAAACACAAAGGAACTGGAGAACAAGACACCTGAAATCTTACACAGAAAAGAACAGGTAGGGAAAAGAATGGAAAAATATGAGCAACATCTCAGGGAATTCAATGACAATATCATGCACATGAATATACGTGTCATGGGTGTCCCAGAAGGAGACAAGAAGGGAAAAGGGTCAGAAGCATTAACAGAGGATATAATGATTGAAAATTTCCTATCTCTTATGAAAGACATAAAATTACAGATCCAAGAAGCACAGTGTACCCCAAACAGAATAGAACTGAAAAGACCTACACCAAGACACTTAATAATCAGATTATCAAATGTCAAAGACAAAGAGAGAATCCTGAAAGCAGCAAGAGAACAGTAATCCATCACATACAAAGCAAGCTCAATAAGACCATGTGTGGATTTCTCAGTAGAAACCATGGAGGCAAGAAGGAAGTGGGGTGATATATTTAAGATACTGAAAGAGAAAAACCACCAACGAAGAATCCTATATCCGGCAAAACTGTCCTTCAAATGTGAGGGAGAGCTTAAAATATTCTCTGACAAGCAGACAATGAGAGTGTTTCTGAACAAGATACCTGCTATACAGGAAATGCTAAACGGAGCACTACAGACAGATAGGAAAACACAGAAGTGAGAGGTTTGGAACACCATTTTGGGTCATGGTAGCACAGCAATGTAAGTACACTGAACAAAGATGAAGGTTAGGAGCATGTGGGACACCAGAAGGAAAAAGGAAATATAAAGACTGGGACTGCATAACTCAGTGAAACCTAGACTGCTCAACAATTATGATCAAATGTACAAATATGTTTTTACATGAGGGAGAACAAATGAATGTCATCCTTGCAAGGTGTTAAAAATGGGATGGTATTGGGGAAAAATATAATCAATGCAAACTAGAGATTATAGTTAACAGAAACACTGTATTATTCTTCCTTTAATGTAACAAAGGCAATATACCAAAGTTAAATGCCAATAAGAGGGATGTAAGGGAGGGTTATGGGACTCTTGGCATTGGTGATGTTGTCTGACTCTTTTATTGTACTTTAGTTTATTTCTGTCTTTCCCTTTGTTGCTTTATAGCTGTCATTTTTTTCTTTCTTTTTCTTTTTCTTTTATCTCTCTACCTTCTTTGACTCTTTTTCCTTCATTGTGGAAGAAATGGAGATGCTCTTATATAGATAGTGGTGATAGTGGTGACTGCATAAATACACAACTATACAGGGAACCATCGATTGTTTACTTAGGACAGAAAGTATGGTGGGTGAACAAAACCGTCTTAAAAAAAAAAAAAGGATTGATGAAGAAACCTTGAGGGCACTATCTTGAGTGAAATAAGTCAGACACATAAGGACAAATATTGCAGGGTCTCACTGATATGAACTAATTACAATATATAAAGTTATAGACATGAAATGTAAGTTACTAGGATATAGAACGAGGCTAAAGAATGGGGAGCAGTTGCTTATTATGAGCAGAATGTTCAACTAGGTTGAACTTCAGTGTTTGGAAATGGACAGAGGGGACTGTTAGCACATTATTGTGAAAATAACTAACATTGCTGAATAGTGTGAGAATATGGTGGAAAGGGGAAGCTTAGAGTCACATATGTCACCAGAAGGAAAGTTGGAGGTTAAAAGTTGGGAATGTATAAAACAGTGAATCTTGTGGTGGACAATGTCTGCGATCAACTGTGCAAGTATTAGAAATCTCTTTCATGAACTAGAGCAAATGTATGACAGTTAGCTAGAAGTTAATAAGAGAGGGGTATATAGGGAAAAATATACCTATTGCAAACTATGTTCTACAGTTAGTAGTAATTTAACATTCTTTCATTAACAGTAACAAAAGTACTATACCAATTCTATGAGTCATTAATGGAGGGGGGGTGGTTGGGGTATGGGAGAATTTGAGGTTTCTTTTTTTGTCTTTATTCTGTACTGGAGTAATGAAAAATTTCTAAAAATTGAAAAAAAATTAATTGTGGTGATGGATGCACAGCTGTATGATGGTACCGTGGGCAATTGATTGTGCACTTTGGATCTTTGGATAATTGCATATTTTTTGAACAGTCTCAATAAAATTAAAAAGAAAACAACAAAAAAAAACACAAATCACTAATGTAGAAGGAAATGAGCTGCCATGATTATGGACCAGAAGAAACAATACACAACAGACATTAAAGGATTCAGATATTGGAATTGTCAAAAACAGTTATAAAGTAACTGTTTAGTAATTTTTTAAAGCCTAAATAATAAAAAAAGGAAAACGTAAGAGTAAATCCCAAGAAAGATAATTAAAATTATCTTGATACATCAGAGTGAAACTGCAAAATACTAAAGAGAAAGGGAAAATATTGACAGTATCCAGATATAAAAATCAAAATACTTTCAAAGGAGAAAATATAGCCAACTCTTCAAGATCAACAATGAAAGATAGTGGAAGGTTATCTTAGGTGAATTAAGAAAAAAAAATAACTATGAACCAGGAATTATATACGTATTGTAAAATCTTTCAACAATACTGTGAAATAAAAGTACATTCAGACAAAAAAGGCACAGAGAGAATTTGTTAGCAGGTCATAATGAAAGTAAATATCTCTCTGGAGTAAACCACTCTTATCCTAGGCCTTAAAGGTTTCCCCATTCCTACTGAAGGATGGGCCTTGATTGAAGATGTGTAGGAAGAAATTTAACCTTACTCAAAAAGAGGTCTAGCCTTTCCCCTCACATACTGGGAAATCATCTCTATGCCTTTGGAATGGCATGCCTAAAAAGTGAGTCCTTGTTTGCCCAGGGGCCTTGGTTCATGTTAGACAGTCTAATAATGTGATTTAGGGCAAGGTCTGGCTATACCAGATAGTATTTAAGGTGGGAGCTGACAATGCCAGAAAGTTTAATAATGTGATTTGTAGGGGAAGCAAGCTTTGAGTCACATGGCCAGTCAACTGTGGAATCCCAATAAAAACTCTGGACACCAACAGATGGGTGAGCTTCCCTGGTTGGCTGTACTCTGTTGTCACACATTGTATGTGACTCCACTGTGAGAGGACAGCTAGAAATTATGTTTTGGAAATTTTCTGGAGTCTGCTTCATGTGTGTCATCACTTAGCTGATTTTCATCTAAATCCTTTCCATGTAATAAACAATAACCATGAGTATTACAGCTTTCAGGTGTCCATTGAGTCCTTTTAACACATTATTGGACCTACGGGTGGTGATGGAAACCCCCAAACTTGCAATTCCAAGTGTCAGAAGTGTCCTTGTGGACTGCACTCCCTCAAACGCATCAGAAGGTCAATTAAAAAAAAATGTAATTCTTTGGGTCAATCTAAAACATGAATATAGATATTTGGGTTAATCTAAACAAACATTGATTTTATTAAGCAATAATGTTTGCTATTAAATAAATAAGATACAGTTAAAAATAAATAACACTAAAAGCTATATATATTTATATATATGTTGGAAGAGTGTGATTTCAATTAAAGTGTTTTGTGGTCTTTGTATAGTTCTAGAGGCAGATAAAGATATTGATTAATTTTAGATTTGATAATTTAAGAATGCAAGTTAAATATTCTGGGATAGGTAATTCTGTTCAACCAGATGGTGATGTAAGATATTCCAGGGGGGCTATTCCTCTACAGAGTCTTTGAAAAACTAGCAAAAACTGGCATAGCCAGTACAGATGCATCGTAGTGCTCTTTATCTCATACATATATTATGTTTACATGCAAGTGCATATCCATATGTTTGTGTGTGTGTGTCTGTGTGTGTCTGTGTGTCAGTGTGTTCAATGGGCCAGCCAGCCAGTTCAGTAGACTAAAGGATAGCCTAGACTCTCCCTAAAGAATACTAAGGAGCCTTTCAGAAACTGCCTTATTTTGAATGTTGCTGAACTGTTTTACTTTGTTCTCTTAACTCCATGTGATTTAAGTTCATGTGTCATCTTGGCCAGGTTATGGTGTCCAGTCATTTGGTCAAGCAAGCACTGGCCTGATTGTTACTGTGAGTATATTTCATGGATTTAAATCATAAGTAAATTGATTGCATCTATGACTGATTACTTCTACAATCAACGGAGTAGACTGCCTTCAACAGGGAGAGAAGTCTCAGGCAATCAATTGAAGGCTTTAAAAGGAGAAGTGATGAATTCAGCAGTCAGAAGGGAGAATTTCCATCTCCACTTCAGCCAGCCAGCTTCTCCTGGGGGATTCACTGAGAACCCTCATTAGAATTCCCAGCTTGTGGCCTGCCCTACAGAATTTCAACTTGTCCATCCCCACACTCATGTAAGCCAATTCCTATAAAAATTCTCATAATATTTCCATAATATAAACACACATAATATATACGTGTGTGTGTGTCTCATATCAATTCTGTTTCCCTAGAGGACCTGACTAATACACTCCACCTTTATTCCTTCTTGGTCTCACTTTCTTCCTTTATTTCATCTTTAGGTAAGCAGTTTTGACCCTTTATAGCTGACAAAATGATACAAATGACGGTACTGGAGACTCCATATAAAACCCTGAAGTTTTATATATTTAGTGGCACCTTGAAATTAATAATCTATGGAATAGAGAGTAAAGACCAGCAAACAGTCAAGAATTGGTAGAAATACTTTTACCTTATAGAGGGCATTATAAAGATCACTGCAGTGTGAAAGGACTGATCTATTATTGTATGAACAGCACGTGAATGAAATTATGACTTGAAACGTGTCATGACTTGGGATTTAAGGAGAATTCCGCAGCAGGTTTAGAGTGTGATTCCTGGTAATAAGACTCCGCAGGGAACATCCCACAAAGACACCTTATATTGCTTAACCTTTTATTAGTTCATTCATTTTCAGCAACATAACCCCTGCAATAATACAGGTAAATAAATGCCCACATTTAGAATGGTCTTCAAGGTTCAATTCATATTGCCCCTTTTCCCCCAAAACCTTCATTCTTGTCTTGCCTGGGCAAAACTAGCTATTTCATCTTTTGTCTTAGCATAGCATCCATTCATACCTTTACCATAGCACTTACCATATTGAAGCATGCATTTGTCTGTCTCCCTAAATACATCTTGAGCCCCACGGGGCCAGGGATCATAGCTTATTCATCTTTGTATCTCTAACACCTAGCATAGAGCTTGACACATAACAGATGCTTGGTAAATATTTATTGAAACAAAATAAAATATTTACTATAGTTCTTCATTGAAACTCATAAAATTTATACTTCTTTCCTCCCCAGATACTTAACCATTTATATGGAGGGAAAAATTGATTCAGAATAATAAATAGAGCTGGCCCTGAAGTAAAAGAGAATTTTCTGGCTTCTGCTCTTTTCTCGCCACTCAATAGCTCTTGTTAAGATCATCTACAACCTAAATTCTAAAAATAATGATAAAGAGTTTTCAGCCCTGTTTTTGCCATCCTACTCTGCCATTTTGATACAGTTAACTGCCCTTTCTCTCTCTTTCTTTCTCTGGAAATTCCTTCCTTTCATGACTTCCACAATGCTACCCTGTGCTGCTTTTCTGCCTAACTCTCTGACTGTTCCTTCTTACTTTCCTTTGTGAGCTTTTTACTATCCTTCAGTCTTCATCATTCTTCTCTTCTCATTATATGCATGCTTTTATTGGACAATCATTCCTGCTAGGACTTTAATTATTTCTATATATCGATCACTCTCAAATCTGCATCTGTGGCCCACATCTTTTATTGAACTCAGAATGATATAATTTCCATCCTTCTAGATTTTCAATAAGAATTTCAACAAAACATCCTTTCCAAGTGTCTCAGTTTGTCAGGGCTGCTATGAAAAATATCACAAAGTGGTTGGCTTAAACATAGGATTTTATCTCACAGTTTTGGAGGTTAGATACCCAGAAACAAAGTGACAGCAGGATCAGGCTTTCTCTGAAGTCTTTAGCATTTCCTGGAAATTCATGACTCAATCTCTTCCTCCCTCATATGGTGATTTATGCTCTGTCTCCTCCTCTGGCTTCTACTGACTGATTGCATCTGAATTTCCTCTGCTAGAAGGACTTCAGTCATATTGGATTAAGACCCACCCTGATTCAATTTGAACTCATCTTAATAGAATCTTTTAGTTGACTTCCACAGGATGAGAACCAAGAGCTAGGACTTGAACATGTATTATGGAGGGCATGGTTTAGTCTAGCACACCAAGAAACTGAAAGTCTTCCTTCACACTTTAGATCCAGCAATCACCCCAGCTGAAAACAGAGTCCTCGCGCTTCCCATATAAGATGTCTTTTACTGTTGATTGTCCCTGTTTCCCTCTAACCTCACACCCGTTGCCTTTGTGCACTACACAGTGTTGCCAGACCAAGCCCTCTCAGATGTGAACGTGGCATGTCATTCTCCTGTTTGAAATCTGCCCATAGTTCCCTCTTGTAATAATAGAGATCCAGGTTCCTTCGCATGATACAAAAGGTTCTTGGCCCAGCCTCACCCCTTGGCCTCCTCACGTCTTACTCTAAGTTCCCTCCAGGCTGAAACACTTTCAGCACCTTAAAATGCCACACTCTCTCATCTCCTGCCTTCTTGTTGCTTCTTGGAACACCCATCCCCCTCTTGCTTGTCATTTAGTTAAAGTTCCCTTTGTAAGTTATTCAATAATTCATGTGTATTCAATACATATTTATTATATGTCCAGATACTGTACTGGGCTCTGGAGACACATGACTGAACAAAAGAGATTTAGCTCCTCATTCCATGACCCTTACATTTTAGTAAGGGAAACAGTAATTAAACAAATCATCATATTAATAATATATCACTATGATCCTGGCAAAAGTTAATAAAGAAAAATAAAAGGTGTGCTGAAAAGTTAATTACAGTGGAATTTCCTTGGTCACAATAGTTAATATAGCTATCACATTGAATCAAACAGTAATTGTCAAGCTTCCCAATTAAACTGGGAGCTCCTTGAGGGCAGAGACTTCTTCATTATTCCTCTTTGTATTTTCAGTGTTCAGAAAGGATTTGGGCCCCAGAAGGTGATGAGTGGATGTGTCTTGAACTAATGAAACAAAGCATTTATTATATTCCCCAAGATTAGAAGTTAGTAAGGAGCTGACTGCGTCTGGAAGTGGTAAGCATTATGGCATAGATTAACTGCCTCCTGCTTAAGACTCTGTGGCAGGAATTCCCACACTAGTGATGAGTAAATTAATTGATCTCTAAGGTGTGTTACAATTCTAAATATTATGATTGGTAATGACATATGGGATAAAATGACTTAAAAGAAGGAATCTGCCTTGTATATTTTGCTGATACAATGTCTAGGACAATGTTTCCTTTGAGTGAGCATTTTCTGTGTGGGAATTTGAGGACATAGTTGTCTGATTAAAAAAGAAAAAAGGCCTTCATTTTTAACATCAGAATAATCCAGGATACATGGAAGTAGTCAACAAGCGGACTCAGAGGTGAAGAGGTTTGGCAAACTAAATTATAACTTGAAGGTGCAATACCTATTATTTTTATTAATATTTACTTTGTTATTTATAACATTTACTTAATCCATGAGTCTAAAGTGCCAATGTATGAGAGTTCCTGGACCAAGTACCTTTTGTGTCATGTATTAAATAGTATTATACTTCATACTATTTAAAATATTAGCACAAAAAACAGGCAAATGACAATTTTTTGAGCAGACACCAAAGTGGAAAACCAGGTGACATTTAATAAACCAACTAGTTTTCTTCGTCCTTTCCTACTTCTGTCACCATGGAAGGAGAGGCTTGCTTTCTGAAACTGACAAGATTTGAAAACTCTTTGTTACAGCCTGAGATGCCTGATTCTATTCCAAGATTTTCTGTCTTGATGTCCATAATATATACCCTCTCCTTTTCACCTTGGATGGAATTTAACACAATGCATTTGTAACTCACCACATTTGGGCATGGAAATGACTGTTTTCTGGTGGGGGGAGAAATAATTTTCAGCATTTTTTGTTTCTACTTGTTATGGCTCTGAATTTTTCCTGCTTCAATATGATGGCTAAAATGTGCACAGCATTTCTGTGTCATCCGCAAACATATTTTCAGCATGCCTGTTTTCATGAAGAAAGTGAAGGAAGCATAAGCTTGGCACGGCACTAAGTATGGGGTGTGTACATGGAGGCCATCTGTTTCGCATACATTGTGCTCTGCTGAAGTGCAGGAGGAAAGAAATCTGTGAAATCAGAGTGTGTATTTTTTAAGGTGTTAACTACTGAATGGCTTGGGTAGTGGCGTAGGGGCACCTCCTTTACTATTTATCAAGAGCCCTTTCCTCCACTTCAACCTCATTTCAATTACTGTAAGACCACAGGTTATTTATTCGATCAATACTGAATATGACAAAAACTTTGTCATCATTCTTTTGTTGGGAGTGGAAGAGGGAGGGACACAGAATGCGAGTTAGCAACATATTTCAATTAAAAAATGTGTCAGTTAGCCATGCCACTGGGGAGAGGTGCTGCTGTTTCTTTTGGAGCTGGAAGAGCTGGGAAAGGATAAATCTGAGCCAGTGGAGCTTGCCCTACTACAGAGCTGTATCCATTAGTTTCTGTTTGGAGAGTGAAATTCTGGGGGCTGCAGCCAGATGCTACCAGAAGTGACTGCTTCATTTCACTGACTTCTTCCTATGGAAAGCCCAGACTCATTCCACAGAACTATAGCACTGGTTTCAACTATAACAATGAAGATTTGTGCTCATTAAAACCTACTTGTCAATTGTAAATATGGTGTGGAACTAAATACTAGTTTTTCCTGAAACTGGTTTATTCAAACAGTGGCTTAATCCTTAGTTATCCTCACTCAATGTATTTGATTCAAATTAAAATTCTCATTCTCCTGGGCTGATTCTTGATCACAGTGAAGAGACACAGCTGATTCTCAATGAAAGAAAGACAGAACATCGCACCCCCTTGGAGGATCTTGTGTGTTATACACAGAGGTATGATTCAAATTTCTTTCCTTTTGTTTACCACAACAGGGAAACATTAATGGAGCCAAAATCAAACTCCTTCTTATCAGGCTTCCTGGTCACAGAAATAATAATCAGATGGTTACCAAGCTGCATCAGTTTCCCCAGTGGTAGTGGCAGGAGACTGAGAAGAGGCTGATTTGAATGAGCCTAGACGGAAGTTAGCACAGATTCTAGGGCTGAGCAGCCCTCTCTGAGCAGCTAGACCCTCTGCCCTGGACTGGGCATTACAGAATAGCCAGTGACATCATCAATACCACTGAGAAATAACAGGGTCACTCCTTGTGCTCCCTGGATGCTATTTTATTGCTTTATTAGCAGTTTCCATCAGGAACCGGAACTTTGTTGCATTTGTGAGCCCAGCTCACAACCCCTTGATTGAGTAAAATATTATTTGAGTACAAGGAGACAAATAGATAAATCAGTCAGTCCCAGCCAACCCATAATCTGAAAAATCACATTGAACTATTATTAAAATCTATTTTTATAATGTTACCACAGGTGGAGAACTTACCAAGCTAACATCGGGCATGAAGAATGGGTTCTATCAATTGGATTCAATCAACAAGCATTTTTCCATTGTCCAAAAAAGGAACTATCAAGTATAACATATAAAAAAGCAGAAAAAGACAACTCTTAGTTTACTAAAAAAATAGATGTTTTGGGGTAATTATTATCTATGTGCCTGCTGTTGAGGCTAAAAAGATGAGCAAGATAAAGTTCTTGCCTTCAACTTTCTTATGGTCTTTTGAAAGATAGTCTAGTAAAACAACCTGTGAGCTTGCTCTAAGAGATGCCTGCTGCAGATACTAAAGTAGTAAAGCAGGAGGATTTAGGGTTTCTGGGAGGAAGGAATGCTGGGTCTTGTCAGAAGACTAGAACTAGGAGACAGGTAGAGGGTGAGAGGTGGAGTTGCTGAGGGACAAGCAAGTGTCAAAACAGGAGACATCAAGTGATGTTCAGAGAGAAGCAGAGTTTGGTCTGCCTAAAGTTCCAGGGTCTAATCATGGGAGAAGGATGGACCTGGGTAGAGGTGTTCGATGGCCAGATCATAACAGATCTCCCATGGCTTTACAAAGTTTTTCTTTAGAAAGGAAAGAACAAAGTCATGTCTCCTGCCTCCTTGTGGAGACTCTGGTCTGCCCAATTGTACACATCTTGATCCTGTGGCTTTCCTCTTCTCTATTCAAAGAGCTTGGATTGTTGCAGACAGGCAGGACAAAAAAGGAGAGTTATACCCCATTCCCCTTTCCTCCTCCTCTGACTGTTTCCCCTTGAGAACCAATCCTGAACAGATTTTGAATGTTCTGAGTTTTAAGTAGAGCTTCAATAGACAGAAACTGTGACTAGGGAGAAGGAAGGATGGCATCTTTTGAGCAAATATCATTGGGGATGGGAACCCACAGAAAGGGATGATGTCATGGAAACACTGCATTTTGGGTTTGGCTATCAGGAAGCATGCAGTGGTAACAGCTTTCCATAACTGATACAAAAAGGCCTGGGTTATTCTCAAGCCCTGTTATTAACAGTGACACATACTTCCCTGTGTCACTGTTTCATCATTTTGGGATTTAGTGAAGGGTACAGATTCCAGACATAATAAATTCTTGCATTTCATTTCCCCAGTTGCTACCTGGCTGATATTTGGGAAACAGATCAGTCAGAATGAGAAATAGAGCACCCTGCTTTCTCCCTCCTCCCTCCCACCATCATTCAATCCTACACTTTTGAAAGGAAAAGAAATGGCTTTTTGACTAGATGCTCTTCCCATCTCGCTGGCTAGGACAAGTAAACCTTCCATTTCCTAGCAGATTAATGAAGAGAAAACCTTCTGTTCAGCAGGTATCCGTGGTTGGAAGTTGGTTCCCAAATACGCTTGGCCTGGCTGCCTGCTGGCCTGATTTCTGTTTCTATCAGTAGTTTCCTATTGTTGTTAGTGCCTTCATTTGACTTTATCTATTTTAGCTGCTATTTATTTCCCCTGTCTATCAAGTATAGATTGCAAATTCCATTTGTGTTGCAGGGAGTTTTCATTCTGATAGCTTTGACTTTATTTCACAACAGAACTAAAGTAAAAACAGATTCAAGTTAATTTCAGAAGTAACTAGTTGGGTATAAACCAGCCACATCACATATTCTGGTTTCTCTGTATCAGAATTCAAGTCTCATGACCAAATGCCGTTAAAATGTTCAAATATTTCCAAATAGAGTTAGGTTTCGAATTTAGATGAAAATCTTACAGTGTCACTTAAATATACATGATATATGAAACTTAAATTAGCTGTTCCCATGACTTAGAGAAAAAATTCCAGAACCAAGTCCGTTTTTACCAAACTATTCCTGGAATGAAGTTTATAAACCTTTGAATTGTTTCTATCATGAATTGGACAGATATAATTTTAATATTTGAAGAAAGGTCATTCAGTGGATCCATGATCTGGAATTATTTAGTAGGTTTCAATAGACACAGAATTTTTCCAGGGTTTCACATCATTTCTTTTGATATGTGTGATGGGGTTAATCATGTGTTAATATTCAAAGAAAATTCACTAGTGGAAAGAAATCTTTACCAATTAATGACTAAGTTAATGATTTCCTAATCGCTAACTGAGCATTCAAGAAAGCCATGGAAAAAGTGCACAATTAGGCTTACAGAAAAACCTGTAATACTCTTAAGACAAGTTAATTGTGTCTTACACCACGCCTAAATTTTAGTGACTATTTGATTTTGATGTTTTGAGCTTTTGATATATGGATAACCTTTTCAAAAGTATTTCATCTTTATTCTAGAAAATTTTCTTTTGTTCATTCATCAGGTGCATCTTTTATTCATCTTAAATCATCTTTTGTTTCTATGGATGCAGCAAAAACTTCAAAATTAATCAGTTGAGTTCATGTTAATACCATTATTTTCAAGTAGTAAAGGTCTTGAGGGATTTGATGGTGATAGATATTAAATAATGATGATTTTGGTTATGGAGAGCTACTAGAATAATAAGCCTAACATTGGGATTCTCTGCCTTGACACATTTTGACGTGCTCTTTTTCTTTCTATAAAGTGCAATAGAGAAGATTATAAATGCTGCAAGTAACAGAGGCCTGGCCAGTTTATTTCCTACAAATATCTAGGGTGCTGTGGGCAGTGGTTCAGAACCTCAGTGATTTCAGAGCTGCTGTCTCTCTATATATTTCTCTTGGCCTTTTCCTCGTGTATTTCCTCATGGTTACAAAAAAAGGCTGCTGCATTTCTGTCCATCATAATGGGCAGGGTACCAAAATGTCTTCCAAAGAATGTGTTAAGCACAATCACAGTGGTGTGATTTATTTATTTTTTTCATTGTTAATAATACCTTAACCAGTAGTTATATGATAGAGAAAGGAAGTAGGAGGCATCTAACTAGTTTTCGTAAGTTTCCCTTTTTATACATGCTAAATTTTTCAGAGTTTCCTCTTATGGCTCTTTGGTATCTGAATTAAACTTAACTAAGTATTCAATAACTTAACTATGAAAACTAATACAAGTTGTGCTACATGGTACAATGTGACATGTTGTGACTAAGTCAAAAACTGATGTGTGCTGAAAATTGCTGCCTAACAAGCTACCCAAAACTCAATGGGTTAAAACAATAGTCAGTTTCTCAGGGGTCTGCTGGTCAACTGATTAGTCTTTGCTCATCTAGGAGTTCTGCTGTGCTCCATCTGTCTCTCATCTTCCTGCGAGAACCAGGTTTTCCCATGTATATTCTTCTCAAGGTGATAGCTGAGGTGCAAAAGAGCAAACCTCCGATGAAAGCAATTTTTACCCCTCTGCAGGAATCATGTCTACTAAACAAAGCCAAAGCAATTCACACAATCAAATCCAGAATAAAGGGGCTGAGAAATAAATCCACCGACAGAATGAGAAGAGAGTGAACATTTTTGAAGACTAATCCACTACAATCTTCTCACCTGCGTTGGGCACAAATACTTAAAAACAGTGATAACTCTAGCATAGCCAGAATGTATCCATAGCACTATTTTCACCACATGTTTAATAAACAGTGGTGTAAGGTTACCTCAGACTCTTATCTTGTATTTTTAATAAATAAAGATAGAAAGATGATAGATAGATACACAAACACTGTGGGTGAAAAAAGAAGCCTCTGTCCTGTGCAGGGACACCATAAAATCTCAATAGAAACTTGCCTGGATGTCATACACTGACTGCAGTAGAAGGTGGCAGAGTCCCAGACCTCTTAATGAAGGAATGCCTAGAGTTGCCATTTCCCAGATTTCAAAAACTTTATGCAGGGAAGGTATGGCTGACAAAGTAAGCTGACCATTATATAAATGTCCAAATTTCATGAAGAGTTCTTTTTTTCTTTCCAAGGTAAGGCACATGTAAAAAGAGGGAATGACCCTGAAATACTGTGCTTGTTATGTGGACTAAACATATGATATCCATGATGTAGGGGATCCCTCTTGTATGGGATTTTATCTGTGAGCTTTATAATTCTTACTCGCGTATAATTGTCAGTCTGTCACACAGCCCATACCTGATTAATGCAGAGACAGTGACTCCGGAGCAACTTAGAACCTCTTCATTGTTTCCTACTGCAAAGTATGTCAGACATGCTTGGAAATATATTTCAGGCCTTACTGAAACTGAGTAATAATAGTAACCGTAGGAGTAAAAATAATATATGACATTTATTAAACATTTCAGGCACTTTACTGTATGGAGTACATAGTATTGTTTCCCTTTTTAATAGATTAAAAAACAGCTGCTTTGAACATTTAAGCAACTTGCCTAAGACCATACAAAAGGTTTATTTTACTTAAAAACTAAAAAGAATCCATGGTTTTTATGTTTAAGATAGAAATAAAATAGAATTAATGCATTTTACAGTGTAGTAAATAGAAAATTATTAACATTAAAGAAGGATGGACATTTTCTTTATTACAAATACATTAGCTGCATTTTTTGTACATAATACCGCATACAACAATTAGACAAAGAGAAAAATATCATTGACCTTTGTGATGCTTTGTAAGAAATAGCACTACCAGCAAAGAGGTCTCCATTGTGATCTTGGAAGAAGACGAACAATTTTAGAAAGGAAATGTAGCCCAGAAATACTTTCGAAACTCTGCAATGCAAATTCATAGCTCTGGTTCATGTACTCTTTTGAAGAGAAGGTGGTCTGTGAAAGATGATGGGATTGACCTGTAGAATTATGATAGAAAGAGGTCACAATTCAAACTACTTTTTAAAATGGAGGAGAAATAGACTCCGTTTTCTGGAGAATTGATGTGCACAGTGAGCTGAGTGAATATCATCCATAAAGTCAAGAGGAGCCGAGCTGGTTGAATGGATAGGGCACATATTAAATTGATAGTGATTAATTAGTTTTATGTCACTTTGTGCTTTTAGACTTGTTCATGGTGTGGTTTTCAATTATTTTAGTATTATTGGAAGAGCCAAGATTAGACCATAGTTATTAGAATTAGATGAGTTACCTTATTTGCAGAGTAGGATAACCTTTGCTATTTTCCTTTCATGTGATCACTGCCATTTGTGAAGAAAAGAAAATGAGGTAGTGTGAACATATACAAAGGCTTAAAGACAGCTAGATTTTTAAAAGCAGGACCAGATAAACCATATGCTCAAGATTCAGAAAGGTATTTGGATATGTTTTTAAAATTCTTATTGCCACTTGCTGTCATTTTTAAATGAGTCATATTACGATGCAAAAAGACAAGACAGAAATGGACTTCTGAACTTTTGAAATAAAATTAGAAAACCCAAACATCCTAAAATCTGCACATTTAAGGGCAAATGAAGCTGAAATCTGTGTTTATTATTAAACTATATTCTATTGCATTGTTTCATAGGGAGCGGGACCAAAAAGATCAATCGTTCTTAAAACCAAATGTGGCAAAGTAGATCATTCGCAATGTAGATCATATCAAACAAAAGTTCCAAGTGACTGTGCTTCTGTGTGTGTGTGTGTGTGTGTGTGTGTGTGTGTGTGTGTGTGTGTGTTTGATTGAATGGTGTACTGCAATTTCGACGTGTTTGTAGTCTTGGCCTGCATTCTGGTGGGTGTGGACCCATTGTAAATAAGATCTCTTCAAGATGGTACTATACTTTAGTTAAGGTGTGGCCCAACTGAATCAGATTGGGTTTTAATCCAGATTACTGGAATCCTTCATAAACTGAATGAAAGTCAGATAGAGAGAAGCCACAGGGAGCAGCCAGAACTTGGAAGTCAATGGAACCCAAAAGAGAAAGAACATGCTGCCATATGTATTACCATGTGACAGAAAATCCAAGAAATCTCCAAAATTGCCAGCCAGCCAGAAACACTGACCCCAGGAGGAAGCAAGCTGTCTAGCCATGAAACTATGAGCCAAGAAATTCCTGTTGTAAAGCCAACCCATTGTATGGTATTTGTTTTAGCAGCCAGGAAACTAAAACTCAGTGTCTGTGTGTTTGTGTGTGTGTGTGTGTGTGTGTGTGTGAGTGAGACAGAGACAGAGACAGAGACAGAGAGATGGAGACAGAGAGAGATGTGAGATGTATGGGAAGTGATTAGCATCACAGAAAAACTTTCATAGTAAACCCTTGGTGAACGACAATTTATCCTCCTGATACAAATCTACCCCTCTCACTTCTGAATTCTCACTCCATTAATTGATCTATTCTTTTTCTCTCTGCCTATAAAGAATAATCTCTCATATTTTGAAGAAAAATAAAACCTGCCGTTGACCTCATTACCCCATCTTCCTTCTTTCCAAAGCCACTCTTTCCTGTTTTCATGCAGTGAAATATGGCTATTTATTCTTGTTCAACATAGTTGACTTTCTGATTGCTAAGTATATCTTTTAACATCCTATATAATTTATTATGTTTAGCCTGTCTTTTCCCCAATAGAGTAACAAGCTCAAAGGGCACAAGTATCTTAATATGTTTTTGCTCACTGTGGTGTTCCAAATTTTAAAATGGTGCCTGATACAGATGATACTCAAAGACATTTGTTGAATGATACATGAGAAGGAGAATGTGGCCTGTTTTCATTGCTGGTGTTGATACTGTCACCCTTTTCTAGCCAATGCCCCTGAGTGACAAAAATCCAACTGCTGGCCCTTTCTCTCATGGGGTGCTTTTATAGGTTCTTTACAGACCCCACCTCTAGAGACCTCTATTCTGCACTATCCACAGGTGTGGAAAATGCAATGTTTGGTGACTTGGGTAAAATCCTTTCATGACAGCCCTTGTATGCTTCTTTTTGGCTTCTTTTTAGGAACAATCTAGTCCATGGGAATTCATAAACCCTTGTACCCTTGTCACACAAGCCAATAAGGTAAAGAAAAAATAATTATGCTAAAACAAAATCTATATGGGGGAGACAATGAATGCTCTAAAAAAGAAACTAAGAGATTATAAAAATTTTGCCCACTAAATATTCAGGTTTGAAATCTATGCATGGTCAGAGTAGTGGTTTGTAGTCATCTAAAGAGACACAACTCACAGGTTAGTGATTGAATATATTTACATATTTGAAAAAAAGAACATGCTATGGAATTATAAGAAATATAGGAAGTGTCATATGCAATACTTGGCAATAATCATCCAAGAGTAGATGAGTTTATTTTCTTCTTTGGTTAATGGATATTTTCTCCTGAAAGCCTTGGCCTTGCTATGTTTGAAATAAGGAAAATGTAGTATAATTTCTTTTTTAGAAAAAAGAGCTTGAAACAGTGAACATTTCCAGTAACATCAGAAACAGAACAAGGATTCTTTGTTTCCCTGATATCTTCTAGTTCTTTCTCTGGCTTTTTTTCTGTCTTTTATCCTCTTACAAAGGACTCCAGTAAGAGGTTTAAGACCCATCTGGAATGAGGTGGGTCACGTTTCAATTGAAATAACCTAATCAAAAGGTCCCACCCATAATAGGTCTACACACACAGGAATGGATTAAAAAAACATGATCTTTTCTGGGGTACATACAGCTTCCAATGATCACAATATTGTATGACTTAATTTTTATAAAATTCTAAGAAATAAAAACTAATTTACAGTGCAAAAAGCATGTCAGTGGTCTTCTGTAGTGGGGGAGGGATGGGCAGAGTAGTGGAAGTAGGGCATGAGGAAATTATTAGGGGTGATGGATATCTTCATGATGTCTTCATGGAATATATATATATATATCAAAACTTATCAAATTGTACATGTTAAATGTGCAGTTTATTATATGTAAGTTAATCCTCAACAAAGCTTTTAAAACAACTCCCATTATGAAGGAGTATTTGTCCATCTGTCTTTCTAGTTCTCTTTCCAGGATGTATGTAGAAGCCATGTGATTAGTTACATAGTTTATAATTATATATTCCCTGTTTAGTAGAACCATATATCACTATTTAGTATGGGTGTATCATAGCAGGGACGGACAGTGGTCTTTTTAGACCCACACCCCCTTTCTTCCACAGTAATAGAATTTTAGCTTGGTGTATGACTGCCCAGAAAAAAGAATATGTTTTCCAGCCTCTCTTAAATATCAAGTGTGGCCACTTGACTAAATTCTAGCCAATGAGTGAGTTTAAGTGTAGTGTATAACTTCCTCTTTGCCTTTGAACAGAGAAGATGTTCTGATTTTCCCCTTTCTAACATACTGCTGCTTGAAAGGCTGTTTGGTGCCAAAAAGTTTTGAACTGAATGGAAGAACAACAAAATGATAGGAGGTTGGATCCTCGTCCAGGCTTGTGGAAAAGAGCTGCCTTATCAGCCCTGGACTTCCCACCTCCAGACTGTTACAAGAGAGGAAGAGAGAAATACTTCCATATTTCCACACTACTGTGACTGTCAGTCCCCGCTTTCCTGCCCATCCTACATCCTAACTGTTACAGAATTTGGAACCTGAACTGAGGTACTTTCCATAACACAACCTTTAAATATATGGCCATCAAAAGATTTCAGATATCAGAGTTTGGAAAAGTGATGATTCTTTCCACTGTAAAAATAATTTTTAAAATTTAAAACTTTTGACTAAACTTAACTTATGGTACCTTAGAAGGCAGATCATAGTTTCAAGAATGTATGTAGAAAGCTGGGGATATATGGGGAAATTTCAAAATGTTGGTGTATATTGGCAACTTCATGTCACTTTCAGAAAATCTCTGCAAAGGGGAGATAAATTCACACTAGAAGTATACAGTTTGCAAGTGAGGATGGAGAAGAACTGAGCTTTGATTTTTTTTTAAATAAGTGTTTTCTGCCTGTGGCGTTCAGTCTGAAGGGACTTAGAAGCTTGTGATTTAGAAACCTGCAAGGTTGTATAAGCCAAATGCTTTTCATTCCCTGATGTAAGCTGCTAAACATGCTAGAATCAAAGATAAAACCCTGTGGTTTATAAATTAACAGTCTATTTATGTAATATTTGAGGCAAATACTCTTTATGGCAACAATAAAGTATTTATATAAAATTTAAGAATGAGAAATAACCCTACAAAAACTCCTAGGACATCTACATGATTTTTCTTCAATCAAATAAATGGGAAAATTTAAAAATTTAAATAAAAAAATAAGTAATACTGCACAGCAATTTTGGTTGTTTTCCATTTAGTATTAACTATTTAACATTTTATTTTCACAGATGAGTTTGTTTTATTGATGCATTATGTTTGGAGACCAGGAGCATAAATTGTAATATTGCCCAATGCCTAAATTTGATAAACTTATTAAAGTGTCATAACAAGTAAAGTAGAAAAAATCATAGAGAAACTATTAACAATTCAATAGTTATAGTTCATGTGGGACTGCTAATCTCACTGAAGTACAAATGTTTTGGTTATTATGCTTAAGAACATATAAGAAGAGAAATGGAAAGTGTGAAATTCGTATTAAAAGTATGATTTAAAATGTAAATTATTACAAATTTCCAGTTAGTCATATAGGAAAATTTAAGCTAGCTTTCCTTGTAAAGTATTACCTCGTGGCTCTGAACGTTAATGGTTTTTATCCTGCAGAGAAAATATTTACTATGCACTTACCAAATTCTGGTTACTTAAGGGCATATGAATCACTGTCAATGTTCTTCCCAGATCCCTCTGATCACTTTTACAATTTTCAGGAGACTCCCTGCTGCATTCCCTGTGTTTTGTCCTCCAATGTCTAGCACCTTCTTTGGGGGCACTTCGAAAGCGAATGAAAGAGCTTTACCTGCATGCACAGAGAGCAGGATGTACTGGGAATTTAAGACCTTTGAAGATGGGTCTGAGCCAAGGACTGATTGGGAAGGTGATTGTGAGCTCAGCTCCCTTGTATGGCAATAAGATAATTCTGATGCATAACTCTCCTTATAGGATAAGGCAGAAACAATTCTCCAAGTACATGACCTGAAATTGCCTCCTTGCTTAGCTACTTTCTTTTCCCTATCTTTATCCCCACCTACTTTGCAAGTTTCTTCTAGGGGTATTTCCTCAGTAAATATTTGCACAATAATCCTTGTTTCAGGGATTGCTTCTGGGGGACCTGTTTTGAGACAAAAAGACTTACAGATAGATTCACCTGGGATAATAACAAAAAAGTAAAGTTTGAGGGTAGGATTAAGGTAGATGGATTATGTTAGTTCTCACAATAAAACAATATTATAAAATTTAAATTATTCATCTAGAAAGAAGATTAATGCATAAAATAATTAGTAGAAAGGATATTAAAGCATTTTAGAAAAAAATGATTATAGCACTGAAGATTTAGTATAACAATGCCTTTAAGTAAGCAGTCATTTTTCTTGGAAAGTCATTGGACACTTTTGGCTATAATTTAGTCACTTATTCTTAAGCAAGTTAGTAGCATAGATTAGTGCTGCAGCCCTCAAAACAACACACTACAATCAGGCACCTCTAAAGCATGGTTTCTCAATCTCCACACTATTGACATTTTGGGCCACATAATTCTTTGTTGGGGTTGGGGAGGGGGCTGCTCTGTACACTGCAGGATATTTAGCAGCACCCAGTGGCCTCTACCTACTAGATACCAGTAACAACATTTCCACCAAGTAATGACAGCCAAAGTATCTCCAGACCTTGTCATATGTCTCCTGGGAGCAAAATCACCCCCAGTTGAAAACCACTGCCTTAGTAATCTACTTGCTCCAAGGAAATCAATCAACTCATTTGTGATGAAGAACCTAGTGGATATATTTGAAGTAAGAACATGAATTCACCTGGTTTGTTTTGATTTCTATTAACTTTTAAATTTATAAGCCACTCACTTTTAGAAAATCCCATTCTATGTGAACACGTGACTATTTTTGTACCTTTATCGATGCATAAGACTGGTCTTTTTGACAGATCCTGTCCTATTCAATGGCAAAGCTACCTCACGTAGGATTACAGGATTAATCATATAGAGATAATTGTGATTTTCTTTTCAAATGGAACTCTTGTCATTATATATTTGTGTTCTGGTCATAAAGATGTAAGCATGTGTCCATCAGATGCCAGTTATTTAAATGGACATAATTCCTGGCAAAGTAATCTTTTTAGAAAAAAAAATATAACCTAGACATAAATATGTCTTTCATAGCTAGATAAAAAGTATAATATGGTACAGGAAAAATGTATTTTTTAAGTAAGGTCATTAGATGGGAGATTTGGGGGATCAGTAAGGGAGGAGAGTTACCAAAGACACAGATATCTGGATTTCAGCAAGGCATTGATAGGAAAGGAAAATATGGTTTATATACAAAATTTTTCATTATTGAATCAATGTCACCCCAAAGAGTAAGGCAGTGTGTATTTAGTTTTCTTCCATTCAATGATTTATCAGTGACTTGAATGAAGACCTATAAAGTATGCTTATCAAGTTTGCAGATGACAAAGTTTAAATAAATTTGGATACATAACAGAAAAATATTTTTAAAATCTTGAAAATATGTGTCTAAATTAAAATGAAAAATAAATGAGAGTAAATGGAGAATTCAACATACTAGTTTCAAATAAAAGGTAACTACTCTTCCTATCATCTTTGCTTTGGTCAATGGTGGAACCCATCCACACACCTCCTGTCCTGTATCCAGTTAATCACTAGTTTATCCAATCTTGTCTAGAAACTGGGCTGGAAGCCATAACCTCCACTCCCGTGATGGTTAAGTTCACGTGTTAAAAAGTTCAGGTTATGGTGGCCAGTCATTTGGTCAAGCAAGCTTTGGTCTGACTGTTACTATGAGCATTTTTCATGGATTTAAATTGTAAGTAAGTTGATTGCATCTATGGCTGATTACATCTATAATCAACTGAGGAGACTGCCTTCAACAAGGAGAGAAGTCTTCCCCAATCAGTTGAAAGCCGTAAAAGAGAAGTGATAATTTCAGCAGTCAGAAGGGAGAATTTCCATCTGTATTTCAGCCAGCCAGTTTCTCCTGGAGAATTCACTGAAAACCTTCATCAGAGTTCCCAGCTTGCAGCCTGCTCTAGAGAATTTGGACTTGTCCATCCCCACAGTGGGTCAATAGAATGTGAGCCAATTCCTATTTTAAAAATCTCATAGTATTTACATAATATATATATCCATGCATACCTATATAACTATACATATATACATACATATGTACATATTATCATATATACATATATGTTACGTGTGTGTGTGTGTGTGTGTGTGTGTGTATCTTCTATCAGTTCTGTTTCCCTAGAGAACCTTGACTAATAAAACTCCTCTGGGGTATCACTGCCCAAAGTCAGACCTCATTATTGCTGCAGGTCTACAATAGGTTACCAAGTCTTCAACTTTTCTAACTGTGCCTACTTTGAATTTATCATAGCATAGAAGCCAGAGAGTGCTCCTTCTAAAACAGACCATTTTTGTCTGGCTGAAAATCTGGTTAAGGCCCTCTCTAACCTAAAGAGTAATCCTATAGCAATTGCCTCTACTTCCCTCTCCATGTTCTCATGACTCTCTCTGTCTCATGCTTCATCCTCTATTGATATTATATTGCTGATTGTTTTGCCATACAAATATCCTGTTGTTTCTTGCCTCTGTGAGTTCACTCAGGTTGCACTCTCTCTCTCTAAAATGCCCTTTCCAACTTTATTCATTTGGATAAACCTTATTCATCCTTTCAGATTCAACTGAGGACTGATTTCCTCCAGAAGGCCTTTTCTTATGCTCTAAGTCAGGCCAATATTCCCATAGCATCTTACACATGGTGTTGAGGGGAGAAAGATATACAATCTCTTCTTTTCTCCATTTCCCCTCATCACACTCTTCCTTATGCATAAGTCAGAGTCAAGAACCAAGTTTACTTTTTTCTTCATCATGCATTGAATGCAGTTTTATGTGTGCTTAGGATATGTGCTAAAACTTGGAGTCCAAGTTGGATTGGTGAAGTTTCGAACACTTTTCTTCTCAGAAGCCTGGAGAGTTAAAGTTTATCTCAGAGCCTGCTCCCTCACAGGTAGAGTCCCAGCCATCTGCCTTTCACCACACTATCATCTCCTGTATTAGTCAGGGTTCTCTAGGGAAAAAGAACCAACAGGAGATATCCGTAAATATGAGATTTTATAAAAGTGTCTCACGCAGCTGTGGGGATGCACAAATTGAAATTCCATACGGCAGGCAACAAACTGGCAACTCCGATGAAGGTGTTCAATGAACTCCCCAGGAGAGCCTAGCTAGCCGAAGAAGAAGCGAAGGTTCTCTCTCTTCCTCTCTTAAAAGTCTTCAACTGATTGGATTAAATTCAGCTGATTGAATTTTCTCATAGTGGAAGACACGCCCTTCGTTGATGTAATCAGTCACAGGTGAAACCAACTGACTGATGATTTAATAAACCAGCCTTCTGGTTTATTAACCAGCCACAACTGTCCTTGCAGTAAGGTTAAGCCAGTGCTTGTTTGACCAGACACCTGGACACCATCCCCTGGCCAAGTTGACACATGAACCTAACCATCACACTTCCAAAAGGCTGAAGAAATGGAGAAGGTGAGTGACCTGCTTTTTTTGTATTAGAGAAGTTATAGGTTTACAGAAAAATTATGCACAAAATACAGAGTTCCCATATACCACTCTATTATTAACACCTTGCATTAATGTGGTATGTTTGTTACAATTCATGAAAGAACATTTTTATAATTGTACTAGTAATTATAGTCCACCATTTGCAATAGGATTCACTGTGTTTTATGGTCTATGTTTTTTTTGTTTTGTTTTGTTCTTTTTTAAATTTTATTCTAGTAACATATATACAACCTAAAATTTGCCTGCTTTTGTCTGGGAGGAGTTCCAAGCCATTTTTCTTCCCAAGATGTTCCTCCACTACTCTGACTATTCTTTTCACATGAATGAAATAAAAAGAACTTTACCAGTTTGTTCCGTCTCCACCCCGCAGTTCAGTTAAAATGAGATATTCATGTAAAATTGATAACATCAACTGCCAACTCATTTAATGTGTTCTCCCCCAGCTCTGCTGTGCTAATGTGATTATCCCCATTTTAGAGACAAGGAAACTGGGGCTCTGGAAGATTGCGATTCTCCAAGATCACATAGTTCATGAGTGACAGAACTGGAGTTTGAGCCACAGTCCATCTTCTCCGAAAGCCTGATGTTTTCCTATGTATCACAATGTGCTGGTTTGGATGTATTATGTCTCCCAAAATGCCATGTGCTTTAATGCAATCTTGTGGGGCAGAAGTATTAATGTTGATTAGGCTGGAATCTTTGGATTAGGTTGTTTCCATGGAGATGTGACTCACCCAACTATGGGTAATACCTTTGATTAGATTATTTCTATGGAGGTGTGGCCGTGCCCATTCAGGACAGATCTTGATTTAATCACTGGAGTCCTATAAAAGAGCTCACAAACAAAAGGACCTTAGAGCAGCTGCAGCTTAGAAAGTCATTTTGGACATGGCTGATGAAAGCAGACTTTTGCTGATGCTTGAGAGATGATAACCCAGAGTTTGCTCCAGAGAAGCTAAGAGAGGACAAAACATCCTAAGAGCAACATTTTGAAGAATGCACAGGAGCTAAGAGAGGAGCTGGAACACAACCCAGGATTCAGCAGATGCCAGCCACATGCCTTCCCAGGTAACAGAGGTTTTCTGGATGCCATTGGCCTGCCTTCGATGAAGGTATACTCATGTTGATACCTTAATGTGGACATTTTCATGGCCTTTAGACTGTAAATTTGTAACCAATAAACCCCCTCTATAAAAGCCAATCCATTTCTGGTATTTTGCATAACAGCAGCATTAGCAAACTGGAACCCACAGCATCTCCCCAATGTCCAGAAAGTCCTTAAACATTTTTACATAAACAGAGACCAGCTGTGTAGTTCTTCCTAAATTTATTTGATTAAAGAAATAACATATTTATGTTAAATAAAATAAACTTGTTTGTAAATAACTGAAAATGATCACTGGATCTTAGGAGATATGTATGTTTACATTATAAATATGCTCTCAAGCATGAATTAATTGCTGCCATAAATTTAATTTATATGCTTTGACAAAACAAATATAGGAAATTTAAGTATTTTCATTTCATTATAATAAGAAAAAATAAAGTAAAACAAAAGTAGACTGTTTCATTTCACAACTATTATAAATCTCTGCATTTAAAATACTAATGGTGTTTTTACTCTCTCTCTCTCCATTTATATATATGCTTAAAGTTAGGGACAGTGCCACTGAATCAGATCCTCATATTAGGTGCAGTAAGAAGTCCACTACTGTATTTTTGTTTTCTCTGCAAAATGCTGTGAAAATCTGGTTCCCCACAGTTATCTTGCAGCCAGAATATGCAAGCAAATTGCACATGTGCCAAATTCTGCAATTCTTAAATTATAATACTCCAAGTATCATTAATTGTCTCACCTTGGACAGCTCATTTCCTTATTTCTTTAGAATCTAAAAGCTGTAATTATATCCAAACATACATATCTGATTCAGTCAACTTAAAAACCACAAGATTTTGTTTCAAAATTATCTTCTTTGTAAATAAATATTTAATACTATCAAAAACACGTTCTGAAAATATCACAAAATGTGATGGATCAACAATCATCAAATAAAACACATGAGGCAGAATTCACATCAATGGGCGGATGGAATAGAGACCCTGCATTTTTGCCTCAGATCTCATGCAAATATCTGGATTCTTGGGGTATGTGCAACACCATTTCTTAAAGGTACATTAATGCATAATAATAAGAATCACATATAAGTGAAAAATATACTACCTGTATAGATTTTTTCCCTTGGAACACTACTTTCTTGGACAAAACTGAGTTACTGGCTTGGAGAGTAGTAGGCTCTGTTACTAGTTCAGTTCTCTCAATTCCTTCTGAATCCCTGCAAAAGAGTTGAAAGTTATTTCTATATATCAAAGACATATAAAAGAATGCTTAAAACAAAGCAAATAGGAACACAGAATTTGGATTTTTAATGGATTTATTAACATAAGCTTTCATTCATAGGTTCTCTCTCTCTCTCTGTCTCACACACACACACACACACACACACACACACACACCCTCACACACATACAGATACAGATATGGTACCATATCTATTTAGATCCCTTAGTTCAGAACTTAGTGAGATAAAGAGCAACTTCAGCTGTCTTGGTGGTTTGTTTGAAATGTCCCACAGGAATATCAGTCAGGACACTTTTAGGTAAAGAGAAGAAAGCTTGCTCAAGCCTTAGCAATCAGCCTGACTAATTGGTCTTTGTCTTGGAGTGAGGATCCATTTTATCTCTGGCTGCTCCTCAGGATGAATTTGTTTTCCATGGGAAATATTTTCCTTTTGCTTTCCAAAATCCATGATTCTAGTGAGATTGTACTTATCTTCAAATAAACAAATACAAATTCAGGTTTTCAACAGTCTTCAGTTCCTCGTTTCTCTCTCACTTTGTGATTTAACTTGGAATATGAATTTTCCAGTCAACTTTTGTTTAATCAACACATGCTGGTGTGTTGTACATTAGTGACTGGTCAATCTTGTTTGTACAATTTATGACTGTATTTCAATCCTAAATTTTTTGATCAGTGGAGACTGCCTGTAGATCTGAGAAGATTTTCTCAGGGTTAAATTTGTAACCAAGGGAATGGAGAACTTGAGCTAACTTTAACCCATGGGGAAGAACAGAGTAAAAGAAAGTAGGGGTCTTACCAAAAGCTTTACTTAAAATTCTAGACTTTTAACTTTACTTTTGAATCTAAGAGTAAAGGAAATACATCTTGTGTCTGAATGAATCAAAATCTGAAGATACTCCGAATTGTTTTGAGCCATGTTTATTTAAGCTGTTTATACCTAATCTCAGATCATATCCATCATAGTTAACACTTTTAGATCTAGGACATAATTTGTCATTTAAAAGAAATGCATAGAATGATATATTTAAGATACCTTATTTAAATTAGGACAAATCTCTAAAGAAAATATCTCCTGTCCTTGAGCTACATTTGTTAATTCTCCATTAAAATGGATCTTTTCCTCACTTTTCTGAGGTGCCTACCCACACACTCACCATGAAATCATTATTAAATATTGATTAGAACCCTAGCTTCATCCAAAGTTATAGTATGTAGCTAATCATAGCTTCAAAGAGAAGCTTTTGTATTTTAAATGCATTTTGGAACTTTCTAAGGCAAATCATGTAAAGATTAGGTATCAGATTTTAAACACTGCCTTTAAGCTATACTGTTAGCAAAATGAGACATATTAAAGTATGACTTGTGCCATTAACATATGAAAATGAGACTATCCAAGAATGTATAAAAATTAGTACAGGAATGAAAAATTTCCTTCTCTGAATCAAAAGAAAATATAAAAGCATTTGAGACTAAAACTGTTGTGTGCTTTTCTGTTTCTCCTTATTTCTAAACTTCCTTTCCCTGTATGACCTTCCATACTTGTCAACTATTCAATAATTTTGTTGGTCTGTTTATGAAATTCTTTATCATCTTTAAAAGAATTAAACAATTCCAAGATTTGCATGCCTGGACTCCAAATCAGTCCTACTTATTAGGAGAGAGAGAAGTATCAAAGTAGTCTGTAACGGTTGTGTGAAAGCTTCTCTTACACATTGCTCCCTCGTTCCCCTCATGCCATGTGTGGTAGGTTGAATTCTGTACCCCAGTGTAGACGTGTTCTTAATCTTAGTCCCCATATCTTTGGGCATGAACCCACTGTAAATAGGACCCATTGAAGATGTTATTTTTGGTTAAGGTGTGGCTGTACTGGATGAGGTGGGTCTTAATTTGTATTATTGGTAGCCTTATAAAGAGAACAAGTCAGAAGCCAGAATTTGGAGAAATTCACAGAGGAAGAAGCTGGAAATCAACCAAAGCAGGAAGAGCCAAAGAAAGGAAAGGACATCACCATGTGATGGCAGGGAGAGAGACACAAGCCAAGGAGCCCCAAGGTTTGTCAGCAGCCATCATCAGAACACTACAGACTCTGGGAGAAAGCAAATCTTGCCAATATTCTTGTTTTGGACTTTTTCTAGCATCAAAACCATGAGACAGTAAATGTTTTTTTGTATAAGGCAACCCTCTGTGTGATATTTGTCACAGCAGCCTGACGAACTATGACACCTTGTAACTTAGGAAGGCAGCATGGCGAAGAATACAATGATTTGAAAAATTATTTCACCTTATCTTTATTTATTATGCATCCTACCACACAAAACAAATACATTAATCAAAGGATAATTTGAAAAAGTCCTTTAAAATAAAGCAAAACCCACTCAGTTCCCCTCTGTTCTGTTATTTAGAGGGCAAAATAAACTTTCCAGAATACAAATCAGCAGAGAATTTTTTTTTTTTTTTTTTACTTTGCTAGAAAACTACGTAGTGCCTATAAAGCACTCTTCTTCCTATACTGATTCTGAATCTAAGGGAGGTATTTTACAACTGTAAGTTTTAGGTAACTGATAGCGATACAAATGCTCATCTATAGACAACATCTGTCTTGTCTGCCTGGCCTGTCTAGGAAGGTTCAATTGTCTTCCTTCCCAAACTGTGGGGAAAGCAGTTGTGCCTCCATTTGTATATTTATTTCAATATCCCTGATCTACAAATGAGTCTGTCATTTGGCTTCTTTTTTGAATCTGTTATAACATCTTCCTGGTTTCCCCTCATTGAATCAGTTAAATAAAATCTTTATCATGTGTTCATTTTTATATCTGTATCGAAGTCAGGACCTTTTTTTTAAATTATTTTTTGTCATTTTTCACATCTTAACATACTTTCACCCTGGTTATACCCATAGGCTGGCGTCTCAGAGTAATATCAATGCAACATCCAAGGCCCTTCATAGTTGATGGCCTCTCTCACCATTTCTTGTCTAGGTCTGAGCTTACAGTTCTCTTTCAAACTCTCCAATCCAGTTCACATCGCCATGACTTTGCATGGCTCTTCCATTTGTTTGAAATGCCCTTCCTTCCCTTCTAATGTACAATTGTCTGCCAGAGAAATTATATATATATCCTCAAAACCCTGCTGTGACATTACTTCTTGCAGGAGTATTTATTGATTCCTGCTCCAGCTGCGAACCCACCCACATCAACAGGACACATCTAAGGGCAGCTTATACAAAGGACTGGACAGAGGGGGAGATGCCAAGAGATGAGGCTAAAAAGTAACAGGAGTCCCCTGTCCTGTCCCTGCCCTGCCAAAGGGTTTTAAGCATGTGAAATGTGAAACTGATTCTGGATGTTTAGGGCGGAGGAAATTTGATTTAAAGACGCGAAGTTTTGTCAAATGCATGGGTTTAAAACTACATAAATTAACAGTGTGACTTAACTTCTAAAAGCCCCAGGGTCCCAGCTATAGTAATAAATGTAATATGTCCAAGTGAATACAAGTGAGGGTTCCACTTGACTCCAAGTTGGTCACAAAACAGCTGGAATATTCTTTCACTATTGACTTCAAACTACAGAGAAAAACTGATAGTAGCATTAGGATAAGGAGGCGATGAAAACATGCCAGAGAAAAAACTAGGGATATTTCTCTCAGCAAAAGACTCAAAAGGGAGAGGGTCAGTGCAGGCTCTGAATCCAGATGCTTGATGTCAAACATCGACTTCCTTCCTCATCGTGGGGCAATATTGGACAATTAATTTAGCCTCTTGTGTTTCCATGTCCTCCTCTGTAAATGTGTATAATAATAATTTATATTTCATTAGTCATTATAAAAGCTAAATGAATTAATGAATATAGAGATTTCAACAATACTTTTACTTTACATTGCTCAATTAATGTTAGCCACTATTATCATAGCCATTGCCAAATACTTTGAGAATTGTCAGAAGGGTGAGTTAGATTTAACACTCGGTGGATTATATGAATTAAAGTATGATCCATGGTGGAAATTTTAGGAACACAGATTTTGGCTATAAGACTTATAATTGGAACAGGCTCCTTTGGGAGTGTATTACATTTCTTATCTCTTGTGATGTGTAAGCCAAGGTTAGATAGCTGTGTGGTGAGGAGGGTACAGCACAGTGGCTGAGCTACATTTTCAATTCCTTCCAACCCTTAATTTGTGTATTTATCTCAAGATAATTGCTTACCATAATGGGCTTTACTTCTCATAGTTTATGCATTGTATATACTAATAAACACACCTTCTTCCTCCTTTAGACTGAAGACTCCTTGGTGATAGATCACTGTCAGACATCATTATGTATCTTTTAATTCCAGCAACTTAGTGCCTTATACACAGCAGGGGATCAATACACTGTGTTTAAATAATTGAACATACACTTCTGTATGCACGGCCAAGTTGTTTTCTGGGGGAATCAACCAGCCTACCTGCCCTTGTCAGTCAAACCCCTGTATAAGGTGTCCCTAAAGGGATCATGAGGCTTATGACATTTTATGCCATTTAATCCTTACATTTGTGAGTTGCTACTGGTAGTAGATGGATTTTACACAGTGATTTTAAAGAACGTGATTCAGAAAGATCCTCAAACCAACCACTGATGGATCCTGGGATATTTAAACTCTAGTATCTCTAGTCTGATTTTCTTGTTTCAAAACCTGATCAAGTATTAGAGTGTAGTCACTCAGCATTTCTGAGTACTGAGGTAAAATCTGAGAAAACACTTGTTGCTATACATGCACTGCAGAAAGGGAGAAATAAGCTGTCAAACCCCAAACAAAGTAAGATCCATTAGAACAGGAAAGACAGGACAAGGGGCTTGGATAAGAAGGAGAAGCATCCCTTTAGAGAAATATATGGGCCATCTGCATTGAGGAATGGTGATAGGGAGCCCAAAAATATTCAATAGGCTTAGATGGCAGGATAGGTAGTGAGCGGACAACATATGAGTTCTTGCAAAAACTACGCAAAATTACAACTAAGAATCCAAGTTCCACTTTAATAATAGCTTCAAGAATGCTAGACACACTGGTAAAGAGTTCTTACAAAGTGAGCTTGATGCACTCATTTCCCTCAGTATCCAAAATTTAAGTCTTGATATTCTACTATTTTCACCCTCTGGTTGGAAAGCTGTTAAAGAGAGGGGGAAGTTAAGATGGCTGCCTCTGCAGAGCAGAAAGTTTAGGCAACAGGAAAGAGAGTGGTAGACATTAAACACACAGTGACCCTACCCACTAAAAACATGGTTCGATTAGTGTCTCATATTCTGACCATTCATTTGTTCACACAACACATGCTTCCCTTAGCCCCTTCTATGATAAGGTGGTCCTGGTGAAAAGAGACACCAAGTACCCTGACCTTGTCCAGCTTACAATGCAGTGGAGGTGGTAAACAGGGTATCAAATTCAGTTACCACTGATAGCCATTGCCTATTTTGCAGCCACCTTGTAGCCATATGGTGATGGATTTGAACAAATAGATTAGCCCTGAGTAATTGCTAAAGTCAACCTGGTTCCTATTTGCAACATTATTGATGCTTTAAAATCCACTAAACTGCAGCTAGACCTTCAAGGTATACTTAAATCATGCTTCAAATTTTCTGAACCTTTACTGAAATTGTTTAGGGCCTCTCCAAGAGGCTATGAGAACAGTAGTAAAATTATAAATAGTGTTTTGTTTTTTTTTTTAAATCTGTAACTAAATACAGACTGTAACAATGATTAATTTTTTTAATATTCTTAGTGTTTCAGGACTATTATATTAATAAAGCCATCATGCATCACTGTTGTGTTCCAACAGAACTATTAGTCTCTGTACCATGTTAGTGTAATTACAGCTTAATGGTTTACACCATTATAAAAGCACTAAATATTTTACTAAACTGAGTGCAGTATATAAAAATTAATTTGAATGGCTCTAGGCTTGAAACAATGGGATCAATGATGAAAAAGAAATCTTACCATTCTGAATAAGAAAACCAAGGCATCGAAGGGGAATATTTAAAAAAAATAATAAAGGAATTTGAATTGCAATAAAAAACTAAAGTTTTTTTTAAACTAAAATATCTGAACAATGTGTTGGCATATTTTGATTCTCTCATAAAACAATCTTCTTTGTTAACATGGGGAGAGGATAAAGTTTCTAAGGTACAATTTAGAATCTTTTTCCTTTAATGTAGATATGGCATTTTTTTTGAGAGATATTGGAGAAAACATCCATGTGATAATAAGATGTGTCCTAAAATACATATCTCACCAAAGACCACAAGATTGGTGAGCACTGAATGACCTTCTTATGAATTTATATTTTAAATATTTAAAAGAGATGTTTTTCAGCATGGAGGGATATAAGCATTCAGTGTATACCTGTTTATGGATGGTAAATGCGAGGAGAGAAGTTGAGTGAGGTCTACCTGTGAAATCAAATAAAGCTAATAATAAATTACCCTAATAATAAATACCCTGATTTTTAACAATATTTAACTTGGTAAAGCATAATTAATTTAACACAATTAATTTAACAGCCTTTGTACTTAATCAAGTTCACTTAGTTTCCTTGAAGATTCTCTACATTTTATCAAATACTTGAAAACACCTAGGTTGAAATCTTTTTTTCTCTCTCACAAGAAAGCATTATCCTTAGCATCGGTTTTCTTACTACCCAGCCTAACCGCACTGAAAATCTGCTTCTTAATTATTTTGTATGATTTACCCAAGTCAGCCCAGTATTAATTTACAAGTGTGCCACCAATATGGTTTAGGAGGTTTTGAATCATAATCCATCTTTAGTTATTTACTTCAAGGGAACATTTTTATTAATGTTTCTGTGAATTCAAAATAGCTCCCATAGTATGGGTGGATACCAGAAATTACAGACTGTGATTACCTTTTTTGTTCATTTGTTCCAGTGGCTAAAACCCTCTGCAGAGCCTGCTGGTTCCTGAGCTTCGTGGGCAGTGGATTCTTTGCAGCATTAACAAGAAATTGATGTCCGTTTTTCAAAGAACAGCTTCAGCTCCCCAACTTAGAGGTGGAAAGGAAATTCACGGAGGACATTCAGCCCCAAATTCAGCCCGGTCCTGAACGACATGGAGAAGGCACTACCTAAGCTTTTTAGAGTTAAAACCAAGGAGTTTGTTAAACCACTTTGGTCAATTAAAAAAAATCTCTTTCCAGGATAGCACACGAAGCAGAGCACCCCTCCTTTTCTTTCAAATGTGATGAGAAAAAGATGGCAGAGCTTGCAAAGAAATGGTAGGGGGACTAAAACCTCTCTGATCACATTCACTCCACCTAACAAGTTAAAGAACATGAAAAGATGATTTCTAGCAAAGATCCCATTAAGCTTTTGAGTGTAATTGCCATTTTTATCATTTTCACTGGAAACCAGAAAACTAAAATTTACCATTGTATTTTAACGTATGTTTTATCCTCTCATATTGTTAAAGCTCAGGATGAATTAAAAAGTCAACTTTTTACAAAATCACTTAATGATCTGAGATTTTGTTGAATTTCTTGTTCTTTAAAATTAAATTGGATCTATGCAAAGCAGTCTTCTGTTGAAGATGGGGTCAAAATTCTGATTATTATCATGGAAGTGGGATTAGAAAGTATAATTTATTCATGTAAATTTTAAGAAAAGTATTCTAATAGGTCTTAAGGCGCCTCACACTCCCTCCAGCTCCTTTCTTGCTAACACCCGGCACAGCTGCTTCTCCCTAGGCAGACTGTAGGAGGAACACAGAACACACCCTCCTCAGAGGCCAGCTAGAAAGCACATCAGCACTGAGGAGGAACTGTTCAAGGCCAGTCTTCACTGATCAGATTTGAAAGAAACTCATACATTAGACTAAGGAAAATCATTTAAACACCTGAATTCACTCCAAACCTTTAAAGTAATAAACTATTTTTTTTTTTTTAGCAAGTGTAGCTCTCTCACAGGTGTAGGAAAAGAATGTTTACGTTCATTGAACTAATTTGTTCTAAATTGAGAAAACATTTAGGGATTAAAAAAACAGAGGCTCCTCCTTTCCCAGTAGATAAATACAAATGAAAAAGAAAAAAGTCTTTTTCATTTTTAACTTTTTCTCCTTTGACTTGACTAAATAATATCTATTTTATTTTGTTTTTTTTTTAAAAAGCACAATTCTCAGCTGTGACTAAAATAATAAATATATATGCTTATTTTGTTAAGAAATGATTAATGGTGTCATTAGCTTACAAAAACAAACCTACACCTAATATGTAAGGCTTGTTATATTTGGTTAAATAAATGTATCTACATGCCTTATTTTGAGAGATTGTTGTTGCCTTAATACATCAGAGAAAACTATCCGTGATTAACTTGTAAAATTAGAGATAACTCATTATACCACCCAAAAAATTGATCTCTGCTTCAATTGATTTTAATAATTTCTTAAAAAAGAACAAGAATCATTCCATTTTCTTTTGTAACTGCAACAGTAATATGAGAAAATAAACTACTGCTTTAAAATGCAAAGCACATGCCTCCTTAGAAGAAAAACCAGTATCTCTCTGCATTGTAAACAATAGGGGCTTTTCATAGGAACCACATTTTAAAGTGCAGTTTTTGTACCTAATGATTTGAGTCAAAATTTAAATAAAATGAACTGTGCTCCCACCCCTATCCTCACTCCCATAATACCTTTCTTCATGCTAAATAACCCAAATCTCTTTAGCTTTTACTCAAGGGAACTGTTTTCTGAATTAATCATTTCAGTGACTCTCTTTTGAGATCATTCCAAGTTTTCTACCTCTTGCTTCAATGTGCCCCAGATTAGACCCTCTACTCCCATAAAAGCCTGACTAATGTTGATTAGAGAAGGAGCTCCTCGTGGTCACGCCTTCTTACAATTACAAAACAGTCTTGATCTCACAATCGCCTTAACCATTTAGCAAGCTAACACCACTTCTGACTCAATCACTGGGCAATCGGGTAGAGTGTAATTTTCCCCCTCTCCAATTAGCCTCCTCAGTAATAGTATGTGTAGCTATTTCCCAAACCCCACCTAGGTGCCAAGCCTTGTGTTCCTCACTTTAAGTGCCTGTTGAAATATTAAGACAGTGCTATTATCCCCACTATGCAGAAGAGATTGAATAACCTCTCCAGCGTCACAGAACCTACTAGCGGCAAAGTGGAGATTCCATTATACGTTTAACTGATTCTAAAGTCCACAGTCATTAATAAACATTCCCTATGGCTTCTCATGTTTAGTAATTTTAAAATCACACAGGACGCCCTCAACCCTGTGAGCAAGGGCTGAAACTCTTCGCACTGCTGTTTTTTTGGCTGATGGTCGGCGCTCACTATTTTTGCACCCAAGTCCCCAGAGCAGGAGAGGTGTCAGCAGGAGGCCAGATGAGCATTTCCAGGAGTGGGATGAGCAGGTGCTGCTCTGGCGCCCTCCTGTGGATAGTGTTATATATGGAATGACACAGGCGGAAGCACAACCAACTTAACAGTGACTCAAAAAGCAGTTCAAAAATATGCACGAGGATGACATGAAGTGATTTATCCAAGTATAATGGACTACTTGGTTAACCTGGTCCACAAGTTAATTCGTTGGTTATTTCCAAAGTGTTAAAATTTAGCATGTAACACGTTTAATAATACAGTTTTTCATTACATTTAAAAAATAATATGTATTAGAATGATTGAATTGAAATCAAAAGTGTGAAGAATTTGTGAGGGACCTGGAGCAAAAATTGGAAATCAAAATATTATGCCTTAAAATAAAAAGGCATCTCACTTATTGATTGTGTCTTCACCTGTGACTCATGATATTTTGAATTGTATTTGATTGTATAATATAATATAATATAATATAATATAATATAATATAATATATGTTATATATGTATCTTACCTATATAAGAACGGTAAAAGATACTGATAAAACAAACAGACTAATAGAAGTATAGATCAGAAAGAAAATTATCATTTGTTTTCCAAATGAAGTAACTGAGGTCACAAGCCATTGGAGAGAATTGACTTCATTATATATTCATTTCCTCATTGCTCATTGCCTATGTGAATATATTTTTTATTCATTTCATCTGTCTTATTTAAAGACTTGGGCCATTATAAACAATATGATGCCTAACTCAATTTCAAAAGAAACTCAATGCTAGCCATGCTTTTAGTTACATTACAAATAAAATGATTTCAAGATTGTCATAAGGTATTTATTTGTGTTTAATAAACGAAGAGTTTGATAATTTTTTAAATTTACTTTTTAATAAGGAAATAAAACTCTTGTAAAAACAGCTGTATTTTCTGGTTCCTATCTCCCCTGATTGATAGATGGATGAGTAATGCAGAATTTATGTCATATCTGTCTAGTTTTCCCTGTAATATCACTCCAGTGATGTTCATTGTTTTAAAAAGACTATCCATCATTCTAAGGACTATTTTCTCTCACTTAATTTTCTTTGGTATTTATTTTTTGCACGTAACTTTCTTTGGTATGTATTGTTTGTGTTCTCTTTTTAAATTCCTAAATGCCTTGGATCCAAGGTCAAGGTTTCCCTGGTCCAAAGGTTATGGAATTAATGACACACGAAGAGGCAAAAACAACTTCCAATTTCTGTTTGGTCTATGAACACCTCTTGATTTGTTAAGTCGTTGAGACGCCACCACTGCCAGGACTCTTACATTTTGTAGCTGTTCTCCATTCCCATCTTTGCCGCCATCTAGCTCCTGATTAAAGCATTCACTTTCCAAACCTGTTCCCTTGTGGTCTTCTGAGCTTCCATTTCCTAAGTGGCTCTTATCCTCACTCCGGTAGCACTCTCTTCCTGAGTTATGGTGTTCTTTCTTCATCATAGTAGAGTATGGTTTTTAAAAGAAGGGCCTTGATTGTGAAACTACCTGGATTTGAATTTATGCTCTGCCACTTTCTAGCTATCTGACCTTGAGAAATTTGTTTAACCTTTCTTTACTTAATTTTCTCATTTGAAAATAGTGGTAATAATACTATCTACCTCACATGATTGGGACAATTACATAAATTAATACATTTCTAACATATTGGCATATGTTCGTTGTTCAATATTATATATGCTTATTGTCATTATCATTATTCCTAAATATACCGTGTTAATATAATCAGGGAAACAAGTAGATCCGCCCATATCTATTTATTTTAAATCATTTTTATTCTTTCCCTCAAACACGTGTAACGCTAAAGTAAGTGATGCCCTAGATGACCTCATCTCTACACTTACGAATGAAAGAAAAGCCATCGTTCAGGGGGAAAAAAACCTTGAAAAAAATTTTGATTTTTAACTAGATTCTTGAGAAACAGCAAGAGGATCTGGGTTTAAGGGAGAGCATATGCTATTGCTACAGAGCAAAACATCTTTTTTTTTTTTTAAAAGTTGTAGGTTTATGGAAAAATCAGGCAGAAAATACACAGTTCTCATATATCCTCCCTCACACATACGCAGTTCTCCCTATTATTAACATTTGCATTAGTGTGATACTCTTGTTACAATTGATGAAACAATATTATTATATACTATTAACTATAGTCCCTAGTTTACATTAGAGTTCATTGTGTTGTACAGTCTTAATGTATTTTTTCCTTTCTTCTTTTATTCTAGTAACATTTACACACCCTTTAATTCCCTTTTAGCCATAATTCAGTGGTGCTAATCATATTCACATTGTTGTGCTACCAGCCTCACCATCCATTACCAAAACTTTTCCATCTCCCCAGACAGACACTCTGTACCAATTAAGCATTAACTCCCCAATCCCTACCCTACTCTGGCCCATGGTAACCTGTGTTCTAGCTTCTAACTCTATAAATATGTTTATTCTAATTATTTCACATCAGTGGTATCATACAATATGTGCCTTTTTATGCCTGACTTATTTCATTCAACTTGATATCTTCAATGTCCATCCACGTTGTTGCATGTATCAGAACTTCATTCCTTTTTACTGCTGAATAATATTTCATTGTGTGTGCATACCACATTTTATTTATCCATTCATCAGTTGGTAGACACTTGGGTTGCTTCCATCTTTTGGCAGTTGTGAATTTCCCACTATCAACATACATATGCAAATATCTTGAGTTCCTGCTTTCCGTTCTTTTGGGTACATACCCAGAAGTGAGATTCCTGGGTAATATTTTTACTTCTATACTTAACTTCATAAGGAACCACCAAACTTTTTCACAGTGGGTGTACATTTTACATCCCCAAGAACAATGAATGAGTTTTCCTATTTCTCCACATCCTCTCTGGCACTTGTTATTTTCCATTTTTCTTATGGTAGCCATTCTAGCGGTTATGAAGTGGCATTTCATTGTGGCTTTGTTTTGCATTTCCCTAATAGCTAATGATGTTGAGTATCTTTTTATGTGCTTTTAGGCCATTTGTATATCTTCTTTGGAGAAATGTCTATTCAATCTTATGCCCACTTTTTAACTGGATTGTTCGTCTTTTTTGTTGTGGAGTTGAAGGACAATTTTAAATATTCTGCATATTAAACCCTTATCAGATCTAGTGTTCCAGTTTGCAAGAGCTGCCGTTATGCAAAATACCAAAAATGGCTTTTATAAAGGGGATTTATTTGGTTACAAATTTACAGTTGTGAAGCCATAAAAGTGTCCAAACTAAGGCATCAAGAAGAGGATACCTGATGGAAGGAAGGCTGATGGCGTCCAGAACACCTTTGTCAGCTGGGAAGGCATGTGGCTAGTGCCTGCTGGTCCTTTGCTCCTGGGTTGTGTTTTAAAATGGCTCTCTCCAAAATGTCTCTGGGCTTCTGTCTTCACTCCTCTCTGCCAGCTCCTGTGCATCCTTGCTTCTTTCTCCCAGGATGTTTCTCTCTAAGCATCTGGGGGTCCTCTTGTAGCTTTTCTGTGGCAAACCTTGGGCTTCATCTCTTAGCTTAGCATCTCCAAACGTCCTTCTGTCTGCAACTCCAAGCATCTCCAAGGGTCAGCATCTGAGTTGGCTCTTGAGCTCTGTTAAGTGTTCTAGTAAACTTATCAAGACCACCCGAATGGGCAGGGTCCACACCTCCATGGAAATGATCTAATCAAAGTTATTGCCCACAGTTAGGTGAGTCACATCTCCATGGAAACACTCAATCAAAATGTTCCACCCAACAAGATTGGGTTGCAAGGTTCTGGCTCTTCTGGGGTCCATAACAATTTCAAACCCGCACACAGAGTTTCCAACTATTTTCTCCCATTGTATAGATTGTCTTTTTACTTTCATGATGAATTCCTTTGATGCACAAAAGCTTTTAATTTTGATGAAGTCCCATTTATCAATTTTTAATTGTGCTGCTCATGTTTTTGATGTAACGTCTAAGAAATCATTGCCTAACACAAGGTTCTGAAGATGTTTGCCTATGTTTTTTGCTAGGAGTTTCACAGCTTTGGTTCTTAAATTTAGGTCTTCGATCAATTTTGAGTTAGGTTTTGTATTTGTTGTGAAGTAGGGATCCATCTTTATTTTTTTGCATAGGGATATCCAGTTTTCCCACCACCATTTGTAGAAGAGACTATTCTTTCCTCATTGAGTGAGCTTGGAACCCTTGTCAAATATCAACTGGCCTTAGAAGTGAGAGCTTATTTCTGAATTCTCAATTGGCCTACATATCAGTCCTTGGGCTAGTACCATGCTGTTTTAATTACTGTGCCTTTTTAGAAAGTTTTAAAATTGGAAAGTATGATTTCTCAAACTTCAGCCTTCTTTATCGAAATGATTTTAGCAAAGCATCTTAAAATTCCTTTCTTTCTAGCTCTGCCATTCTCAAGATTATCCCTATGGATGATGCTGTTTACCCAAATCTTTCCTCTTGACAACTGTTCCTGTAATTCTCAAACTTGTCTAAGCCTAAACTACAAGTTTCTCCATTGCGCCTGTCCAGGCCTTTCCCCTTTTCTTATAGTCCTTTGTTTTTCTTCCTCTTGTCTAGTTGTTTTCAACCATAGTTTCAAATTGGAAATACATGAGGTGCTTTAAAAATACTGATACCTTGGTCTGACCCCAAGAAATCCTGAAATAATTGATCTCATGTTCTTCCACTGCATCGGGATTTTTAAGTTCTCTGCATGATTCTAATGTGCAGCTAGGGTTAAGGATTCTCTGCTCATTCTTTCTCTTCCTTCTCTTTCTGGTATAAATCTTCTTGCTTCTGCCTTCTTCCCATATTAAAGCCCATGATAAAGCTTAGGAGCAGGGAGTAAAGAAATATCAAGTGTTCAATGCCATAATTTTCCTTAGGGAGAATGAGAAGAGAAACATACTCTGGATATTCATGCATGTGTGATTTTTGTCCCTATTATACTTTCCTTCTCTTCTTTGCTCCTTGAGGACCTAGGCCTTTTCTTCCTTTATCTCTTTCTCATCTGTTCAATGGCTGGAGCTCTCACACAAACTTTTACTAACTGAAGCATTGTTTGGATTCCCTTAAGGAATCTTATCCTGCTTGCCTTTATAAATAAGTGACCGACATTCATAATGATGTTCAGATTTTTAAAAAGCCTGTACTTGAAACTAAAGTATGTTTTGAAAAGCAGCTAAGGTACAAGGTTGGATGTTCTTTATACTAGGGTCAGAGCAGTATCACAACTCACTGTCCTCCACTTATTATCCAGGTAATCTCATGCATCTCCTGTAAAATAGGGTTGATAATATTTTATCTACTACATGGCAGAGGCAAATTAAATCATCACTTCAAGTCCTTTTCAGTTTTGTAACTTATTGCTTTATGTCCTCCATAATAATTTACTGCAAACTTAGACTGGCATTTACTATAAATTCACAGATTTGAATTTGCATCAGGTAAAATTTTTAAAGGAAACTTTTGCACAAGACTGTAATTATCTAACACATTTTTTGAGAAAAACATGGACACCAAATAGGATTCTGTGCTATTTTAGTTTCTAAGCACTTAGAGCAGAGCCAGTCTGGAGAGTCGGGGAAATAGCATGAAGTTCTAGAAACATTTGTGTCATGTCTGTTATGCTGCCATAATATCCCTATCACTACTTCCAACCTTTATATTATTCCTTGTTCCACAGAAAATGTTGGGCACATATGGCTTCATTAAATGTTTCTGTTCAAATGTCACCTCCTCAAAGAGGACACTCATGACTGTCTATCTAAACAAAATCTCTTTTCACTCTTTATCCCTTTTGCCTATTTTATTTTTTTTCCATAGGCCTTGTACTACCTGAGCATATATACAATACTGTAGAATTATTCATACCCTAGAATATAAGAGTCATGAGGGCAGGCTTTTTTGTGGTCCTTGTCCACTGTTGCATCCTCAATATTATAATGATAACTGGTAGGTAGTAAGCAAATCAATGAAGATTGTTTGAGTGGATAAATGTTTTCAAATTATAAATATAACCATCACTCTAATAGTCAGAGAGTTTGTCTTTCATTTTAAGCTGAGAAACTGAGGCCTACATATAGAGGATAAATGATTTGCCTGAAGATCCGGCTAGGAAATGGCAGAACTATAACTGGATCCCTGATCACCTGATTCTAAATCTAGTGCTCTTCAACTATAGCAGTTTCACTTATACCCCTCAATCTTCATCAATGCTCTTGTTTTTATCTTCTTATATACTTAATCCTATGAGATAGTCAAGAATGTCTAAAAATATTTGAGTCTGCAAAACATGTATTTGTTGCAAATTTTACATAAAAAACTCAACCTGAACAAAGTGAAAATTAATCTAATTAAGTGCCTTAAAATGTGATGTGTTAGCTATTCAGTCTATTTGTTGGCTAAATTCTTCTCAACTTGATTCTTATTTTTTATATAGAAATTAAATTTACCATGGGATATGAGTACACATTAAACTGATAAAGTCATTGTAAGAATTGTATAACACAATATATGTAAAATATTTAGCATCACTGCTGGTACACAAGTGTTCAACAGAGTTAGTAATTATTGCTAGTTATCAGCAGCAGAAGCATCATTTAATGAGCCACATTCCTGCTCATCCCATGAAAGATACTGACTCATTCTCTATCCCATTCTTTAAGAGAAATTTCATGGATTTAGTATTACCAAATGCTAACTCCCAATTTCAATACAGCAGAATGGCAATCCACCCTAGTGTGAGAAAGCTCCATACTGTCTCAATGTTTCTACCTCAAGCACTTCTTTGCAACCAGAATATCACTTGCCTGACTCTTCAAAAATCAACTCCTGTGGCAGCCTCATGCCCACCACGACAGTGTTGAGGGAATAAGAAGAAAGAGAATTGAAAAGGAAGACTGCCTTCTCTCAAAGTCCCCAACACCATTTCTTTAATACCTTTCAGTTTATAAGATTTGACAAGGAAATAAAGGCATTGCTTCAGGCCATTCTATTCTCACAATGTAAGTGTTCACCTAAAAATTGCTACATCTAGAAAAGCCTTTATATCTATGTCATTACTCAAGGAAAAAATGTGAGGATATTGGAAAGTATGTGGGGGAAGTTGTAATAAAACATTCACAAAAAAATCTCCTACCTCTCTGTTTGAAAGATGTATCCTTCTCCTTACTTTATACTCATCAAAAATGTTGTAAGAAATTGAATGATTAACATCTTTCCAAATGCTTTGAAAAGTGTGGTACATAAAGGGAACAAAAATAGAGCACCTTACCAGTGGTAGTGTTATAGTCATGAAATACATATTGAAATAAGAGTGTATAATAAACCCACAAGGGTGCATAGATGAAAGAATAGAAGATGAAGGCATGGTTTGATTTAGAATAATACCTGAAACTAAGAATGGGAATAGTCTTCTGAAATTAGAAGACCTCACTAAAAGTAAACTTTACTGAACATTTTGTGCTAGTTGAAGAAAAATTCATACACATGTATGCATTTGTACATGTATGTATATGTATATCTTTTTTCAATCTCTTTAAGCAAAGTGACATTTAGAAATACTCAAAAACGTAAGTATCTCCAAAAATCTAACAGGAAGATCACATTAGATGAAAATAATACCGGTGGGGGAGGAGGGCAGCAGAAACAGATTATTAACAAAGGAATGATTATACTGTCTTCAGACATCTTATCAGCAATGATGAAGTAATAGCTTTGCAGTTCTGGAGGAAAATGTGTTGTTAATTTATATTCCATTTTCATTCAAATTGTCAATTAAGCATGAGGGTGAAAACAAAACTTTTTAAGCTACTCAAGAAATAAGAGATTATTATTTTTATGTATGATTTCTAAAAAAAATTACCTGATGATAGACTCTGGAAAAATGAAAAGAAAGATGAAACCATGGGAACAAAATCCAAAGCAAAAAAACAAACCACTAAACCATGGTAATGAATCCAGAAGAATTTCAAAACAAAATTCCAGTGTGAGCACTCTGTAGCACACCCAGAATGCAATGGGGCCCAATCAGAAAAGGTGAGCAGTAGCCTTTAAAGAAAATCTCCTCATGAAAAACATAATGGATTCCATAGCATGCAGTTTGATTAAAAAGCTGTAAGATATTAGTGATAACTTGAAAAAGACATATATAATTTGTCAACAAGGAAAAAGACAATTAGAACTTCCGGGGAAAACAAAAACAAAAATATGAACAATAAAATAAGTTCCCAAATATGAAGAAAATGGAAGTGTGGCATTAATTTAAAAATTAACCTACAGAGAAAATGACCATTCACTTGACTTTGATGCTTCAAGAATCAATTTTCTGGTGATGTCATCAACATGGTGATGTAAGACATCCTCTGGAAAGTTCTCCTCCCAGTATCAGTTAATAAAAGGACAAATCCCACTTGCTTAGAACTCTAGAAGGAGACAGAGACTGGAGAAGGACTCCACAAACACTGAATCAAAGAAAAAGAAAAAGAATCTCCAAGATCAGGTAGGAGATGTCCCTCCAGGACCTGCCAGTCTAGGCCCCTCCCCCACTCACTTGGTCCCATCCCAGCTTGGGAGTCACACAGAGGCAGCACAGCCTGGGTCCTTCCTGCCATGGATGCAGACTGTAGAACGACTTATAGCAACAAGTTAGAACCCCACACATATCCATGCAAAGGGACCCAAATCTGCAGAGACTCAGGATAGAACACAGGTGGTTGAGGAGTGGAACGTACAAAAAGGCTCAAGGGGGAAGAAAAAGAGAGACCACAGCAGAACTGTTGGCAAAAGGTGTGCACACTCAATCCAGTCCCTGTTCACTGAACCAACTAAATGCAAAATGCACCTTTCTGGATTGGCACACATTTCTGGGTTGACCCCATCTGGGTCCCTGGGGCAGGATACACTAACAGGGAAGAAACCAGAGGTAGAAAATCCTTACAGGAAAAAAGGTGGGGAGAGGTGAATGGAGCTGCTGTAAGACAGAACAGTTCCCAGAAATAAAAAGTGTAAGGAAAAGAGGGCTCAAGTGAGGGAGATAATTTAAATGAATCATGGGAGCTAAGGAGAAAATTCTGAACAAAAACAAACAGAATAGATCAAGATTTCCAGAGAAGGAACAGAGGAAAGGAAGCTTACTCCTGGAGGTAAAGCAATTGCACAAAATGCATATCCAGGGCAAGAAACAGATGAAGAAGACCAGAGAAAATCTGAACAGTTAAACTTTTAAGCTACCCTATAAGTCCAGAATAACTTGGAGCAAGCATCACGGAAGAGCCTTAACAAAGCCAATCAACAATAAAATCCTAGACAAGAGGGAGAAACTGACCTTCAGAGTTAACCCATCAAAATAATCACATACCCAGATATCAGCAAAAAATTACAAGCCATACTGAGAAACAGGAAAATATGGCTCAGTCAAGGGAACAAATTAAAACTTCAAAGAGACCAGAGAATTTGGAATAACTAATCAAAGAAGTTCAAACAAATCTCCTATGTCAATTCAAGGCGATGAAGGAAAACATGAATATAGAGTTAAAGGATATTAAGAAGACAATGTATGAGTATAAAGAACAATTTGAAAGTTTAAAAAGAAACATAACAGAAATTATGGGAATAAAAGTCACAATAATGGAGATTAAAATACAATAGAGGCATTAATAGAAGATTTGAATAGGAAGAAGAAAGAATCAGTGAATTAGAAAGAGAGGAAAATCAAAATTGTACATTCAGGAGAACAGATAAAGTGGAAAAAATTGAGCAAGGTCTCAGGGATTTGAGACCAAACTTATGCATTATAGGTGTCTCAGAAGGAGAAGAGAAGGGAAAAGGGTCAGAAAGAATATATGGGGAAATAACAGGCCAATATGCCCCAACTCTTATGAAAGACATACATATACATGTCCAAGAAGCACAATGTACTCTAAACAGAATAAACCCTAATACATCTACTCTGAGACACATACTAATCAGAATATCAAATGACAGAGATAAAGAGAAATTCTGAAAGTAGCAAGAAAAAAGTGATTCGTAACATACAAGGGATCCTCAGTAAGACTAAATGCCAATTTTTCATCAGAAATCATGGAGGCAAAAAGGCAGTGCTGTGATATATGTAAGGCACTGAAAGAGAAAAACTGCCAGCACAAAACACTTTCTCTGACTAAACTTTCCTTCAAAAATGATGGAGATTTAAAACATTAACAGATAAGCAGAACCCGAGAGAGTTCATCAACAAAAGATCTGCCCTACAAGAACTACTAAAGGGAGTTCTGCAGACTGAAAGGAAAAGACAAGAAAGAGTAGCTTGGAACATTGTGAAGAAATAAAGATCTTCAGTAAAGATAAGTAAAAGGGTAAATACAAACCCCAGTAGTACTGTATCCTCAATATACAACTCTCCTCATTAATTCCTGTAAGAGTCAGAACACCACTGAACAGAAATAAAGGCATATTTCCTAATAATGGACACACAACATATAAAGAGGCAATTGGGACAAAAGCAATATAAGGAGGGGAAACAGAGCGATATGGGAGCAGAGAATGTGTGTGCTATTGAAGCAAAGGTGGTATCTTTTCAAATTAGTGACATATAGAATTGGTTGTTTAATACAAGCCCCAGAAGAAATACAAGGAAAGTGTTTTTTTAAAATACAGAAACAAAAATGAGAAAGGGATCAGTCAGTTACATCACAAAAGATCAACTATACAGAAAGGGTGGTTTCAATAAAGGAAAAGAGAGAGAGAAAAAAAGATACATCATATAAAAACCAAAGGACAAAGGGCTGAAGTAACTACTTCCTTTACAGTAATAACACTGAATATTAGTGGATTAAACTTTCCAATCAAGAGACAGACAGGCAAAATGGATAAAAAAGCATGATACAACGATATGTTGTTTACAAAAATCTCACCTTAGACTCAAAGACACGGATAGAAAGAGAAAGGACGGAAAACAATATTCTGTGCAAATAGTAACCAAAAAAGAGCTGGGGTAGCTATACCAATAAAGGACAAAATAGACATTAAGTCAAAATCTGTTATAAGACACAAAGCAGGACACTATATGTTAATAAAGGGGTCAGTCCACCAAGAAAAAATAGCAATCATATATGTTTATGTACATAACCACAGTGCTCCAAAATACAGGAGACAAACACCGGAAAAACCGAAGGCAGAAAAAGACACTTCTACAATACTAGTTGGAGAGTTCCACACACAACTCCCATCAATAGATAGAACATCTGGACAGAAGATCAATAAGGAAAAAGAGAAATTGAATAATATGATAAATGAATTAGACCTAACAAATATATACAGAACATTGCACCCCAAAACAGAAGGATATGCATGCTTCTCAAGTGTACATGGACTGTTCTCCAGGATAAACCACATGTTGGGTCACAAAACAAATCTCAATAAAGTTTAAAAAGATTTAAATTACACATAGAATCTTCTCTGACTGTAAGAAATGAAGCTGAAAATCAATAACAGGCAGAGAGCTAGGAAATCCACAAATACAGGGAAGTTAAATAATATACTCTTAAACAATCAGTGGGTCAAAGAAGAAATTACAAGGGAAATCAATAAATATCTGGAGATGAAGGAAAATGAGAACACAACATATCAAAACTTATGGGACACAGCAAAGGCAGTGTTGAGAGGGAAATTTACAGCCCTAAATGTTTACATTAAAAATGAAGAAAGAAATAAAATCAAAGACTTGACTGCACACCTGGAGGAACTAGAAAAAGAAAAGCAAACTAAACCCAAAGCAAACGGAAGGAATGGAATAACAAAGATTAGAGCAGAAATAAATGAAATAGAGAATAATAAACAATAGAGAGCATTAGCAAAACCAAAAGTTGCTTCTTTGTAAAGATCAATAAAACTGGCAAACACTTAGCTAGACTGACAAGGAAAAAAAGAGAGAAGATGTAAATAAATAAAATCAGAAATGAGAGGAGGAATATTACCACTGACCCCACAGAAATAAAAAGGATCATAAGAGGATACTCTTAATAACTGTATGCCAACAAACCTGGAAACCTAGATTAAAAGGGCAAATTCCTAGAAACACACAAACAACCTACACTGATTCAAGAAGAAACAGACAAACAAAATAAACCAATAACTAGTAAAGAGTTGAATCATTAATTATTGAAGAAGAAATAGATCTCAACAGACCAATTATAAGTAAAGAGATTGAACAAGTCATCAAAAACCTCCCAACCAAGAAAAGCCCAAGAACAGATGGCTTCACAGGTGGATGTTGCCAAACACTCCAAGAACAATTAATACAAATCCTGCTCAAACTCTTCCAACAAATTGAACAAGAGGGAACACTACCAAACTCATTCTATGAGGCCAGCATCAACCTAATACCAAGCCAGATAAAGATACTATAGGAAAAAAATTATAGACTAATTTGTTTAATGTATATAGATACAGAAGTCTTCAACAAAATACTTGCAAATGGAATCCAACTGCACATTAGCAGAATTATACACCATGATCAAGTGGGTTTTATCCCAAGTATGCAATGGTGTCTCAGCATAAGAAAATCAATTAATGTGATACACCACATTAACAAAGCAAAGGTAAAAAAACACATGATCATCTCAATTGGAGCAGAAAAGATATTTGGCAAAAAGCAGCATTCTTTCTTCACAAAAATGCTTAGTAAAATAAGAATAGAAGGAAACTTCCTGAACATGATAAAGGGCATATATGAAAAACCCACAGCTAACATCAATGGTGAAAGACTGAAAGCTTTCCCACTAAGATCTGGAAAAAGACAAGGATGCCCACTGTCACCACAGTTATTCAACATTGTGCTGGAAATTCTGGTCATGGTAGTCAGGCAAGAAAAAGAAATAAAAGGCATCCAGATTGGAAAGGAAGAAGTTTAATCTTTCATTATTTTCAGATGACATAATCCTTTATATAGAAAGGCTCCCAAAAAATCTACAACAAAGCTACTAGTAGCAAAGTGGCAGGGTACAAGATCAAAATGCAAAAATCAATATTGTTTCTATATACTAGTAATAAGCAATCTGAGGAGGAAATCAAGAAAAAATTATTTTACAAAAGCAACAAAAACAATCAAATATCTAGGAATAAGTTTAACCAAGGATGTAGAGCACAAAATTTTGCAAAAAGAAATCAAAGAAGATCTAAATAAACGGAATGGCATTCCATGCTCATGAACTGAAAGACTAAATATCGTTAAGAAGTCAAGTCTACCCAAAATGGTTTACAGATTCAATGCAATCACAATCAAAATTCCAACAGCCTACTTTGCAGAAATAGAAAAGCCAATTATCAAATTTATTTGGAGTGGTGGAGGGACCTGAATAGCCACAACCATCTTGAAAACAAAAAGAATGAAGTTAGAAGATGCATGTTTTCTGGCTTTAAAGCTAGTACAAAGCTACAGTGGTCCAAACAACATGGTAATCACACAAGGATAGTTGTATAGACCAATGGAATCAAATTGAATTCAGAAATAGATCCTCACATCTATGGCCAATTGATTTTTGACAAGGCTGCCAATTCAATTGCAAGAGAATTGTCTCTTCAACAAATGGTGCTGGGAGAACTGGACATTCATTTGCAAAAGAATGAAGGAAGACCCCTATCTCACACCATATACTAAAATTAACTTACAGTGGATCAAAGACCTAAATATAAGAACCAGGAGTATATAACTCTTAGAAGAAAATGTAGGGAAACTTCAGTCCCTGGTGTTAGGCAATGGTTTCTTAGACCTTACACCAAAAGCACAAACAACAAAAGAAAAATAGATAAATGGGATAATTAGAATTATTAATTAGAAATAATTAGAATAAGCAAAATCATAGAATCTAAAATATAGGTTAGCAGGGGCTGGGTTGAGAGTAGGGAATGGGAAGTTAATGCTTAATTTGAACAGAATTTCTATTTGGGTTGACTGTCAAGTTTTGGAAATGGATGGTGGTGATGGAGCACAATATTGTGAGTGTAATTAACAGAATGAATTCTATATGTGAGTGTGGATAAAAGAGAAAATTTTAGCTCATATAAATGTTACTAGAATAGAAATCAAAAGATAAAACATAAGACTGTAAAACACAGTGAACCCTATAGTAAACGACAGACTGTGGTTAATAGTTCTATTACAGAAATCTTTCATGAATTATAACAAACATACCACACTAATGCAAGGTGTTAATAATAGGGTGGTATATTGGGAAAATATCCACCCTAACGTAAACTGTGGACTATAGTTAATATTACAATTATAATTTTCTTTCATGAATTTAAGAAAGGTACCACACTAATGCAAAGTGCTAATAATAAGGGAATATAACAATAATATGGGAATGCTGTATTTTTTACATGATTTTTCTGTAAACCCACAACTTCTCTAATTAAAAAATTAAATTTAAAAATTATATAAAAAAAGAACAATCTCCTTTAAGGAATAAACCTCTAATTAAAAAATTAAGTTTAAAAATTATATAAAAAAAGAATAATCTCCTTTAAGGACTAAACTCTCTTAGGTGGCACAGGCTTAGTAATAGTGACATTTCCTTCTCCATGTGTCCAATCACTTATAAGATTAAAAATAAATAATATTTACTTACTCATTGTTCTAGTTTGCTAATGCTACAGAATGCAAAACACCAGAGATGGATAGGCTTTTATAAAACGGGGGTTTATTTCACTACACAGTTACAGTCTTAAGGCCACAGAGTCCAAGGTAACACATCAGCAATCGGGTACCTTCACCGGAGGATGGCCAATGGCGTCCAGAAAACCTCTGCTAGCTAGGAAGGCAGCCGGCGTCTGCTCCAAAGCTCTGGCCTCAAAATGGCTTTCTCCCAGGATGTTCCTCTCTAGCAAGCTTGCTCCTCTTCAAAACATCACTCACAGCTGCACTGAGTTCCCTCTCTTTGAGTCAGCTCATTTATATAGCTCCACTGATCAAGGCCCACCCTGAATGGGCAGGACCACGCCTCCATGGGAACATCCCATCAGAATCATCACCCACAGCTGGGTGGGGCACATTCCAAGCAAACCTAACCAGCATCAAAATGTCTGCCCCACAAGACTACAAAGATAATGGCATTTGGGGGACACAATACATTCAAACCGGCACAGTCATAATATTGCAAATGCTGCGTACAAGTTTTCCATTTTTAGAGTAAACCTCTAGACAAGGCATAGAAGACTGAGTTTCAGTATACAGAAGAGAAACTAAATGGTGTAAGCCTTGATAATACATAGCTAGCAGAAGTCTGGAAGCAGGTAAGAAGAGGAAAAGAGAAAACTACTGCATGAGTACTAATTTCTTCATTTTGCACAGTGGAAAGCAAGAGATACTATCCAACATTAATTGAACAAATAAGTTATTAATAGAAGAACAATTGTTTAATAATTAGTAACTACAAGTTAATAATTAGAGGAATTATTAAAGTAACTTAAAATGTGAAGCCAAAGTGCAAGAGGCAGTTTGCTGTAGACTGGCAGATTCCTTGGGATGTAGGACTTTCAATGATAAAAGTGGGAAAGTCCCGGGCAGAGCTGGACAAGTTAGTCACCCTAGAAGTATATCAAGTTACATTCCTCATATTTAATATCAGGGAGTCAATAGAAAGAATTTATGAATCAAGAAACAAAGATGTCATCATATTATTCAAATATATAGTGATATTAATAGCAGTGGTTAACAGACTACTTTTTGAATCTGTACACACCTGGGAATGGAGACCCAGCTCTCTCTCTCTTATTCATTAACTCCATGGCTTTGAGCAAGTTACTAACCTCTCATAATAGTATCTACCTCAATTGTTTGTTGCATGATGTAAAATAATGCATACGAAGTGGTTAACCCAGAACCTGATTCAAAATAAGGCCTCATAAATTGTTATTATTAGAGGCACCATTATTATTCTTTATGGAAGTCATTCATTTCATGTGCCAAACATACCATCTGAAAAGCACACTAATTTGTCCTGATTAGTTCATAGACCCTTAAATACTGATGGAATGAATATTAGGGCTCTAAACAACAGACTTGCACATTAAATAAATGCTGAAAAATGGTTCTCTGAAGTTGGGTGGGGACAGCAGGTAGAATGGCAGGTAGTATTTTCAGTGACAGAGTTGCATGATATTTCCATTTAACTCACATAAAATCAATTTTACCAGAGACAGAGAGAGAGATGGATCTAAAATATGGCTGGCCATTCTGCCAGCCATTTCTCTCAGTGATCCTTTGCGCCTGGCAGTAGATGCAATCATGCCCAAAATAACCAATGCTGCTTAAGGGAAACTTGTGGGGAAACACATGCATATTTTTAAGGTATTCCTTGTGACTTTAACTTAAACTATTTCTGTGATTAGACAAATAAGTGGTATGCCATTGTCAACATCCTTGGAGAAGGAATTGAAGACCCAATTTAGGGTTATAGAAAATATTGACTGAGGAAGTTAGTGTTTCACACACTCACTTTATGGCCTTTTAAATGAATCCCCAGTAAAAGTGAATTTTGGCACGTACGATAAGTACAACTAAAGCTCTTGTGAGATTCAACTCTAATTTAAAACTCCTTCACATCATGTGAATTGTTGTGTAAAGTTTTATTTTTATAAGAATAATAAAAAATAAATTGATGCTTATAACTATGAGAAAATATGAAAATGTTTTTATTAAAAATAAAATAATGTAAATTGTTATGTACACAATGACTGTAAATGAATAAAACAGGGGGCTAGAGAAAAGACTTATGAAGGAATGTACAAAAATCCTAATATTGACCAGGGTTGCATTAAGATGATGAGGTTATGGGTGATTTTACTTTATTTATCTAAGTTTGTAAAATTTGAAAACTTATGATTTTAGACAACTATGTAAAAGCAGACACAAAACATTAGTAACAGAACCAAAGCAGTTTCTCTAACAAAATCTATATTTGGAATTTATTCAGGGGTAAGAATTTTGCAAATTTAAACAATGGTCTCCTCAGGGCCTCCAGGCTAAATTGTTCCACTGCATCATTCAGTTTATCTACAGAGAAGTAGAAAAAAGAAAATAACGATAGTAATAGGGTATGTAAAACTATTCGATTTTTTACTTTGTAGTACTTGCAAAAAAATTTCAGACGGACTTGCATTTGGACCCATATAAGTGCCTCCCTATGCTAGCTGATGCCTTTCCTACCTGACTGGATGACTCTATCCAGGTTCATTTGGATCACACCATTATTCCAAAGCCTTGGCTACCCAATATCCCAAGGCTGGATCTAAGCAACAGATTTGGCATGTCACAGACATATACATGGGTTTTCATCCAGGCTACATCCTGATTACAACAAGAAGACCCAATATTGTGGAGATTAATATACAAAATAACATCAGACCACACCCCTGAAACAGAAGTGTAGACACTGAAAAGCTTATTAAAAATGGTAAGTCCAAAAATGCACACACTTTTGTTCTTTCTCACCACCCACTTTAATTGTTTAATCATGAATTCATTCACACATCCATTCATTAAAAACAAAAATTAACATATATTAGGACCTTATTTGGTAGGGACTGAGCTAAGAATTTTGCATTTAATCTTTATCTTGCAGATGAAGAAGCAGAGACTTGGAAAAGTTAATTAACTTACCCAAGAAACTATTGTGAAGTAGTGGATCCAGGATTTGAAACCAAGTTTGCCATTAAAGCCTGAGTTCTTTACAACTGTGCTATAAGATCTCCCAATTATTTCTGGCCTACTAAGTGCCAGACATCTCTAAGGGCTAGGGCACCCAAAAATGAAAAAGGATGTTGCCACTCAGGAGATGAAAAACATACATTCTTCTTCTTTCAGAAGGTTGCAGCTATCAGAGGTCATTCAGTGATCTGCTTTCCACTCCATTCCCAAGATTTTGGGAGAACAAGATAGCTAGTTAGGTATAAGTCAAGTGTAATTGTCCAAGGTAGAATCTGATTTGATTACTGGCACCATTTTATTTACAGATACCACCAATTCTAGAATCCCCAAATGGCTGCTGCTGTGTGACTAACCTGGCTTAATGGCATTGCCCTTTTTCTTATGACACACTCTCTGGTCAACAATACCAGGGCCTGGCACCTGAAGGATGCGGCCCTTGGGTGAAAGGAAACCCAACTGTAAGACATATTCACTTCCTCCCAGAGGGCCCCAGTACTTGGTACACCACTACTGAGTTGCCTCCAGAGCGAGAACCAAACAACAAATCACTAAGGAAGCCAGGACAGAACATCCTGCCATGGACAAATAATCACAAGTATGCTCACAATAAATATTAGGTAAAATTTCTGCCATGATGATTTATCCATATCCACTGCTGCTCCACTCCAAATGATTCTCCAGGCAATAGTAATTATGATATTTTTAAATGAGCATGAATGTGAACTTGGAACTCACTTGCCTAAAGCTTTCAGAAGCTTTCCATTCCTCTCTGGATTAACTCGCCAAGACTTTGTTGCAACGGCAACAAAACATGAAAGATCAAGATTTATTCACAGAGATGATTACAAAGGAATGTGATTCAGCCCCTGCCTCCCTCTCCAGTCATATTTCAGGCTACTCTCCTTGTTCACCACGCTTTGGTGATAACAGCCTTCTTTCCATTCTTCTTGAACTCATTTTTCCCACCTACAATCCCCAAACTCTTAGCTCTTTCTTGGGGAACCCTTTATGCCTCTGCAGATCAAGTAAAACTGATTTTTTTCTTAGAATGAGGAAATGTGGCCAGTGTTTCTACAAAATCTAAAGTCTGCAAACTTTCAAAATACTCTGTGCATCTCTTTCATAGCCTTTATCCTGATTAAGATTTAACAGTCATTTGTGTGAGTATTTCTTTAATGTTTGTCTCCCACGATTCAGTTTATTCAGCAAGGACAGATCATATCTACCTTGTTCACTTTTGAATCTCCAGTGCCAGGAACATAATAGATGCTCAAAAGTAATTTGTTAAATTAATGAGGATTCACTGAAAGAAATCAAAGATACAGGCATCTTGTTGCCCTGGGGCCAGTGGTGAGTTAAGATGATCAGGACCCTGAAAAGGCAAATTTTCTCTTGCAGCCCTGTCTCCTCTCGCAGGTGTCTGGGATCCAATGGATTCCTCCTAAAAGCACTGAATTCGAAATACCTAATGCCTGATGAGTTGGACATTTCTCTGAAGTTAGGGAGAAAGGCGGCTTCCTGCCCTCTCTAACAGATAGCATCACTCACGAAAGGCCAAAACTTCCTTAGAACCATTTGTGAATTCATTCTCTTCATTCAATAAAAAAGCTGAGGCCCCCTATATGCCTGGCACTGGTAGAGGCTCTGAGTATTCACAATGAAGACAGTTCCTGACTCCAGAGAGCTTCCTTTTAAATGGAAGAAATGGAAAACCATGCCAGGGTTGGCCAGGCAGTGTGGCAGTTCTGAGAGAGGACCAGGGACATCTAGCCCACCTGGAAAGGCAGCGAAAGAGGTAATCAAGTTCAGAGAAGATGTGGGGCCTGAGAGGAAACTGGGCAGGCAGCTAGAAAGTAATAGGCAAATTCATGGTAAAAGCAATCAAAATACAGGGGCAATTTGCATAATGACCAGGAAGTGAGAGGAGAAAATGTAGGTCAGAAAAAGGCCAGCAGTTTGGAACTGGGCACTGAGTGGTGAACAGACCTGGGGCACAGGTGAGGAAGGATCTTTTAGGACCTACCCTGAAGGTCATGGGAAACTGGGAGGGCTTTTTAAGTGGATGTGGGTGGTGGCTGAGATCAGTTTGCATCATAGATCACTTCAAAACAGCATTACAGAGGCGGGGCAAGATGGCAGACTGGTGAGCTGTATGTTTTAGTTACTCCTCCAGGAAAGTAGGTAAAAAGCCAGGAACTGCGTGGACTGGACACCACAGAGCAATCTGTCTTTGGGCATACTTCATACAACACTCATGAAAACGTGGAACTGCTGAGATCAGCGAAATCTGTAAGTTTTTGCGGCCAGGGGACCCGCGCCCCTCCCTGCCAGGCTCAGTCCCGGGGGAGGAGGGGCTGTCAGCTCCAGGAAGGAGAAGGGAGAATTGCAGTGGCTGCTCTTATCGGAAACTCATTCTACTGATTCAAACTCCAACCATAGATAGACTGAGACCAGACACCAGAGACTCTGAGAGCAGCCAGCCCAGCAGAGAGGAGACAGGCATAGAAAAAAAACAACACGAAAAACTCCAAAATAAAAGCAGAGGATTTTTGGAGTTCTGGTGAACACAGAAAGGGGAAGGGCGGAGATCAGGCCTTGAGGCGCATATGCAAATCCCGAAGCAAGGCTGATCTCTCTGCCCTGTTGCTTTGTCTACTAGCATTTCAATAACCCATTAGATCTCTGAGGAGGGCCGTTTTTGTTTTTTTTTTTTTTAAATCCTTTTTGCTTTTTCTAAAACAATTACTCTAAGAAGCTCAATACAGAAAGCTTCAAAGAATTGAAATTTGGGCACGTCAAGTCAAGAGCAGAACTAAGAGAGCTCTGAGACAAAAGGCAATAATCCAGTGGCTGAGAAAATTCACTAAACAACACAACTTCCCAAGAAAAGGGGGGTGTCCGCTCACAGCCACCATCCTGGTGGGCAGGAAACACTCCTGCCCATCGCCAGCCCCATAGCCCAGAGCTGCCCCAGACAACCCAGTGTGACGGAAGTCCTTCAAATAACAGGCACACACCACAAAACTGGGCGTGGACATTAGCCTTCCCTGCAACCTCAGCTGAATGTCCCAGAGCTGGGAAGGGGGAGCAGTGTGAATTAACAGAGCCCCATTCAGCCATCATTTGAGCAGACTGGGAGCCTCCCAACACAGCCCAGCAGCCCAGAACTGCCCTGGGGGGACGGCACTCACCTGTGACATAGCACAGTCATCCCTCAACAGAGGACCCGGGGTGCACAGCCTGGAAGAGGGGCCCACTTGCAAGTCTCAGGAGCCATACGCCAATACCAAAGACTTGTGGGTCAGTAGCAGAGACAAACTGTGGCAGGACTGAACTGAAGGATTAGACTATTGCAGTAGCTTTAAAACTCTAGGATCATCAGGGAGATTTGATTGTTAGGGCCACCCCCCCTCCCCGACTGCCCAGAAACACGCCCCACATACAGGGCAGGCAACACCAACTACACACGCAAGCTTGGTACACCAATTGGGCCCCACAAGACTCACTCCCCCACTCACCAAAAAGGCTAAGCAGGGGAGATCTGGCTTGTGGAGAACAGGTGGCTCGTGGACGCCACCTGCTGGTTAGTTAGAGAAAGTGTACTCCACGAAGCTGTAGATCTGATAAATTAGAGATAAGGACTTCAACTGGTCTACAAACCCTAAAAGAACCCTATCAAGTTCAGCAAATGCCACGAGGCCAAAAACAACAGAAAATTATAAAGCATATGAAAAAACCAGACGATATGGATAACCCAAGCCCAAGCACCCAAATCAAAAGACCAGAAGAGACACACCTAGAGCAGCTACTCAAAGAACTAAAGATGAACAATGAGACCATAGTACGGGATATGAAGGAAATCAAGAAGACCCTAGAAGAGCATAAAGAAGACATTGCAAGACTAAATAAAAAAATGGATGATCTTATGGAAATTAAAGAAACTGTTGACCAAATTAAAAAGATTCTGGACACTCATAGTACAAGACTAGAGGAAGTTGAACAACGAATCAGTGACCTGGAAGATGACAGAATGGAAAATGAAAGCATAAAAGAAAGAATGGGGAAAAAAATTGAAAAACTCGAAATGGACCTCAGGGATATGATAGATAATATGAAACGTCCGAATATAAGACTCATTGGTGTCCCAGAAGGGGAAGAAAAGGGTAAAGGTCTAGGAAGAGTATTCAAAGAAATTGTTGGGGAAAACTTCCCAAATCTTCTAAACAACATAAATACACAAATCATAAATGCTCAGTGAACTCCAAATAGAATAAATCCAAAAAAACCCACTCCGAGACATATACTGATCACACTGTCAAACATAGAAGAGAAGGAGCAAGTTCTGAAAGCAGCAAGAGAAAAGCAATTCACCACATACAAAGGAAACAGCATAAGACTAAGTAGTGACTACTCAGCAGCCACCATGGAGGCGAGAAGGCAGTGGCACGATATATTTAAAATTCTGAGTGAGAGGAATTTCCAGCCAAGAATACTTTATCCAGCAAAGCTCTCCTTCAAATTTGAGGGAGAGCTTAAATTTTTCACAGACAAAGAAATGCTGAGAGAATTTGCTAACAAGAGACCTGCCCTACTGGAGATACTAAAGGGAGCCCTACAGACAGAGAAACAAAGACAGGACAGAGAGACTTGGAGAAAGGTTCAGTACTAAAGAGATTCGGTATGGGTACAATAAAGGATATTAATAGAGAGAGGGAAAAATATGGCAAACATAATCCAAAGGATAAGATGGCCGATTCAAGAAATGCCTTCACGGTTTTAACGTTGAATGTAAATGGATTAAACTCCCCAATTAAAAGATATAGATTCGCAGAATGGATCAAAAAAAATGAACCATCAATATGTTGCATACAAGAGACTCATCTTAGACACAGGGACACAAAGAAACTGAAAGTGAAAGGATGGAAAAAAATATTTCATGCAAGCTACAGCCAAAAGAAAGCAGGTGTAGCAATATTAATCTCAGATAAAATAGACTTCAAATGCAGGGATGTTTTGAGAGACAAAGAAGGCCACTACATACTAATAAAAGGGGCAATTCAGCAAGAAGAAATAACAATCGTAAATGTCTATGCACCCAATCAAGGTGCCACAAAATACATGAGAGAAACATTGGCAAAACTAAAGGAAGCAATTGATGTTTCCACAATAATTGTGGGAGACTTCAACACATCACTCTCTCCTATAGATAGATCAACCAGACAGAAGACCAATAAGGAAATTGAAAACCTAAACAATCTGATAAATGAATTAGATTTAACAGACATCTACAGGACATTACATCCCAAATCACCAGGATACACATACTTTTCTAGTGCTCACGGAACTTTCTCCAGAATAGATCATATGCTGGGACATAAAACAAGCCTCAATAAATTTAAAAAGATTGAAATTATTCAAAGCACATTCTCTGACCACAATGGAATACAATTAGAAGTCAATAACCATCAGAGACTTAGAAAATTCACAAATACCTGGAGGTTAAACAACACACTCCTAAACAATCAGTGGGTTAAAGAAGAAATAGCAAGAGAAATTGCTAAATATATAGAGACGAATGAAAATGAGAACACAACATACCAAAACCTATGGGATGCAGCAAAAGCAGTGCTAAGGGGGAAATTTATAGCACTAAACGCATATATTAAAAAGGAAGAAAGAGCCAAAATCAAAGAACTAATGGATCAACTGAAGAAGCTAGAAAATGAACAGCAAACCAATCCTAAACCAAGTACAAGAAAAGAAATAACAAGGATTAAAGCAGAAATAAATGACATAGAGAACAAAAAAACAATAGAAAGGATAAATATCACCAAAAGTTGGTTCTTTGAGAAGATCAACAAGATTGACAAGCCCCTAGCTAGACTGACAAAATCAAAAAGAGAGAAGACCCATATAAACAAAATAATGAATGAAAAAGGTGACATAACTGCAGACCCTGAAGAAATTAAAAAAATTACAAGAGGATATTATGAACAACTGTATGGCAACAAACTGGATAATGTAGAAGAAATGGACAATTTCCTGGAAACATATGAACAACCTAGACTGACCAGAGAAGAAATAGAAGACCTCAACCAACCCATCACAAGCAAAGAGATCCAATCAGTCATCAAAAATCTTCCCACAAATAAATGCCCAGGGCCAGATGGCTTCACAGGGGAATTCTACCAAACTTTCCAGAAAGAACTGACACCAATCTTACTCAAACTCTTTCAAAACATTGAAAAAAATGGAACACTACCTAACTCATTTTATGAAGCTAACATCAATCTAATACCAAAACCAGGCAAAGATGCTACAAAAAAGGAAAACTACCGGCCAATCTCCCTAATGAATATAGATGCAAAAATCCTCAACAAAATACTTGCAAATCGAATCCAAAGACACATTAAACAAATCATACACCATGACCAAGTGGGGTTCATTCCAGGCATGCAAGGATGGTTCAACATAAGAAAAACAATCAATGTATTACAACACATTAAAAACTCGAAAGGGAAAAATCAATTGATCATCTCAATAGATGCTGAAAAAGCATTTGACAAAATCCAACATCCCTTTTTGATAAAAACACTTCAAAAGGTAGGAATTGAAGGAAACTTCCTCAACATGATAAAGAGCATATATGAAAAACCCACAGCCAGCATAGTACTCAATGGTGAGAGACTGAAAGCCTTCCCTCTAAGATCAGGAACAAGACAAGGATGCCCGCTGTCACCACTGTTATTCAACATTGTGCTGGAAGTGCTAGCCAGGGCAATCCGGCAAGACAAAGAAATAAAAGGCATCCAAATTGGAAAAGAAGAAGTAAAACTGTCATTGTTTGCAGATGATATGATCTTATATCTAGAAAACCCTGAGAAATCAACGATACACCTACTAGAGCTAATAAACAAATTTAGCAAAGTAGCGGGATACAAGATTAATGCACATAAGTCAGTAATGTTTCTATATGCTAGAAATGAACAAACTGAAGAGACACTCAAGAAAAAGATACCATTTTCAATAGCAACTAAAAAAATCAAGTACCTAGGAATAAACTTAACCAAAGATGTAAAAGACCTATACAAAGAAAACTACATAACTCTACTAAAAGAAATAGAAGGGGACCTTAAAAGATGGAAAAATATTCCATGTTCATGGATAGGAAGGCTAAATGTCATTAAGATGTCAATTCTACCCAAACTCATCTACAGATTCAATGCAATCCCAATCAAAATTCCAACAACCTACTTTGCAGACTTGGAAAAGCTAGTTATCAAATTTATTTGGAAAGGGAAGATGCCTCGAATTGCTAAAGACACTCTAAAAAAGAAAAACGAAGTGGGAGGACTTACACTCCCTGACTTTGAAGCTTATTATAAAGCCACAGTTGCCAAAACAGCATGGTACTGGCACAAAGATAGACATATAGATCAGTGGAATCGAATTGAGAATTCAGAGATAGACCCTCAGATCTATGGCCGACTGATCTTTGATAAGGCCCCCAAAGTCACCGAACTGAGCCATAATGGTCTTTTCAACAAATGGGGCTGGGAGAGTTGGATATCCATATCCAAAAGAATGAAAGAGGACCCCTACCTCACCCCCTACACAAAAATTAACTCAAAATGGACCAAAGATCTCAATATAAAAGAAAGTACCATAAAACTCCTAGAAGATAATGTAGGAAAACATCTTCAAGACCTTGTATTAGGAGGCCACTTCCTAGACTTTACACCCAAAGCACAAGCAACAAAAGAGAAAATAGATAAATGGGAACTCCTCAAGCTTAGAAGTTTCTGCACCTCAAAGGAATTTCTCAAAAAGGTAAAGAGGCAGCCAACTCAATGGGAAAAAATTTTTGGAAACCATGTATCTGACAAAAGACTGATATCTTGCATATACAAAGAAATCCTACAACTCAATGACAATAGTACAGACAGCCCAATTATAAAATGGGCAAAAGATATGAAAAGACAGTTCTCTGAAGAGGAAATACAAATGGCCAAGAAACACATGAAAAAATGTTCAGCTTCACTAGCTATTAGAGAGATGCAAATTAAGACCACAATGAGATACCATCTAACACCGGTTAGAATGGCTGCCATTAAACAAACAAGAAACTACAAATGCTGGAGGGGATGTGGAGAAATTGGAACTCTTATTCATTGTTGGTGGGACTGTATAATGGTTCAGCCACTCTGGAAGTCAGTCTGGCAGTTCCTTAGAAAACTAGATATAGAGCTACCATTCGATCCAGCGATTGCACTTCTCGGTATATACCCGGAAGATCAGAAAGCAGTGACACGAACAGATATCTGCACGCCAATGTTCATAGCAGCATTATTCACAATTGCCAAGAGATGGAAACAACCCAAATGTCCTTCAACAGATGAGTGGATAAATAAAATGTGGTATATACACACGATGGAATACTACGCGGCAGTAAGAAGGAACGATCTGGTGAAACATATGACAACATGGATGAACCTTGAAGACATAATGCTGAGCGAAATAAGCCAGGCACAAAAAGAGAAATATTATATGCTACCACTAATGTGAACTTTGAAAAATGTAAAACAAATGGTTTATAATGTAGAATGTAGGGGAACTAGCAGTAGAGAGCAATTAAGGAAGGGGGAACAATAATCCAAGAAGAACAGATAAGCTATTTAACGTTCTGGGGATGCCCAGAAATGACTATGGTCTGTTAATTTCTGATGGATGTAGTAGGAACAAGTTCACTGAAATGTTGCTATATTATGTAACTTTCTTGGTGTAAAGTAGGAACATGTTGGAAGTTAAGCAGTTATCTTAGGTTAGTTGTCTTTTTCTTACTCCCTTGCTATGGTCTCTTTGAAATGTTCTTTTATTGTATGTTTGTTTTCTTTTTAACTTTTTTTTTCATACAGTTGATTTGAAAAAAGAAGGGAAAGTTAAAAAAAAAGAAAAAGAAAAAGAAAAAAGACAAACAAGGAAAAAAAAAAAAAAAAAGATGTAGTGCCCCCTTGAGGAGCCTGTGGAGAATGCAGGGGTATTCGCCTACCCCACCTCCATGGTTGCTAACATGACCACAGACATAGGGGACTGGTGGTTTGATGGGTTGAGCCCTCTACCATAAGTTTTACCCTTGGGAAGACGGTTGCTGCAAAGGAGAGGCTAGGCCTCCCTGTATTTGTGCCTAAGAGTCTCCTCCTGAATGCCTCTTTGTTGCTCAGATGTGGCCCTCTCTCTCTGGCTAAGCCAACTTGAAAGGTGAAATCACTGCCCTCCCCCCTACGTGGGATCAGACACCCAGGGAAGTGAATCTCCCTGGCAACGTGGAATATGACTCCCGGGGAGGAATGTAGACCCGGCATCGTGGGATGGAGAACATCTTCTTGACCAAAAGGGGGATGTGAAAGGAAATGAAATAAGCTTCAGTGGCAGAGAGATTCCAAAACGAGCCGAGAGATCACTCTGGTGGGCACTCTTACGCACACTTTAGACAACCCTTTTTAGGTTCTAAAGAATTGGGGTAGCTGGTGGTGGATACCTGAAACTATTAAACTACAACCCAGAACCCATGAATCTCGAAGACAGTTGTATAAAAATGTAGCTTATGAGGGGTAACAGTGGGATTGGGAATGCCATAAGGACCAAACTCCACTTTGTCTAGTTTATGGATGGATGTGTAGAAAAGTAGGGGAAGCAAACAAACAGACAAAGGTACCTAGTGTTCTTTTTTACTTCAATTGCTCTTTTTCACTCTAATTATTATTCTTGTTATTTTTGTGTGTGTGCTAATGAAGGTGTCAGGGATTGATTTAGGTGATGAATGTACAACTATGTAATGGTACTGTAAACAATCGAAAGTACAATTTGTTTTGTATGACTGCGTGGTATGTGAATATATCTCAATAAAATGATGATTAAAAAAAAAATGTTACTGGTAAGGCACATTTTTTTGAGTACATATTATGCAACTGGAGGCACTATATCATTTAATTTACACAATATTTTAATTTTATAGACCAGGAAATCAAGTGTCAAAGACGTTCATTTTCCCAAAGATAAACAGTCAGCAAGGAATAAAATCCTAGATTCAAACTCAAAGTCATTTGACTTCAAAGCCTACGATACTCAAAAACAGTATATTCGATAAAACATTATTCTAGTCCAGTGCATCAAAAAAATTAATGGACTTCTGAAACTACCTAAATTATTCAAAGGAGATGCTTTTTTTTTTAGGTTTTTAAATCAACAGTATTGTTGGGTTACTCAATAAAATGCTGTTAACAAAAATAAAAAAAAAAAAACAGCATTACAGATGAGGGGTGAGGGGAACTCTAAATCAACAAATCACAAGGTTCTAAAAGAATTTCACAAAAGATTTTTGCATATTTTGAGAAGGGAGTTGGAATGAAAAAAACATTAATTTATGTGTGTTGGAAAATGGATATACTCTCCTAATATTTGAGAAAATGTTTATATACATCATTTCCCTTGACGTAAATTAGGAAATGAGGATAATGGTTCTGCAAAATCTAAAGACTGCTGGTGACTCATTATCCAATCAATTGATATGAATAAATTGGGTAAATCAAACTAAATGAAAGTCAGTCACTGCACACAAGTAGAGAAAAAATGAGTACATGGGTTTGGTTTTGTTTTGTTTTTTGCTTTACAGGGTTTTAGTGTTTTTTTTCTGCCAAAATAATCAAAGCAGGAATCCTGAGCCCTGCGGAATAGCAGAAGGTTGGGGAAGCCTCTGGGGGCATGGGAATGGCATGGATGTGGCCTGTGAAGGTAGACGGGGCCAGACCTGCCCACCAAACCCCCTGTTAGCACACTGCAGCCCACCCACGGCTGCAGTCTCACAGGCAGACTCCACAGTAGTCAGCCTGCCTGGCAGCAAGTTTAACTGTCTAACTAACCCCAGAGCAAACTTTTCAGAACAGAAAAGAGGAATAGAGTCATTATCAAAGGTGGAGACAAATAGGTGTTGGTTGTTTTTCATCACTGTGAAGCTTGTTCCTCAAAAAATAAGCCTCATTTCTCAAAACCAAGAGCACCCAAGTTCATCAGGCTCCTCCCTAATGAAAAAGGACCAGCCCTCTTCATACTGTGAAGAGTTGGAGTAAAATGAGAGCATATCTTAAAAGACGACGAAGGAGGAGAAACTAAGATGGCGGCTAGGTGAGACAGGGCAAAAAAACACCTCCGTGAAAAACACTAGATAAAATCCAGAAAGTGACCCAGAATACCAGTTACAGCGATGTGCCAGCTGGACGAGGTGCGCTAGTACCACAGGGGCCATATACTTGGTGAAACCGGGAGTGTGCATTCTGAAACGAGTGAGTAAGCTGGCTGGAAGATCCACAGCCACGCAGCGGTGTGGGGAAGCCAGGGGTTGGCATTTGGAGACAGACTGGTTCTTTTAAAAAAAAATAAGGGAAAAACCCAGGAGCGGCTGCAGTTGTGACAGTGGGAACCACACAGTAAAACACAGCAAGAGGGGGCTGCGCCGGCCTCTCTGTGTCTGGCATGGAAGATAGCCCACTGCAGGTACCCTCGGGGCCAGGGGAATGGAGGGGAGAGCCAGAAGCAGAAAGAAACCCCACGGCTAGCAGCTGGCTCCCTGGAGGGCTGGATAAACTTCTGCCTGGGGCCATGCCCACAACCCAGAGCCCCGCCAGTTGTCCCGGAGCTGGGAAGGAGGAACTGTGCAAGGAGTGGGGTGGGTTGAGACGCCCCGTTTGGCCATTTTGCATCAGGCTGAGAGCGCCCCTGCACAGCACGCACTTGTGATGTAGCACAGCATTCCCTCGGCAGAGGTCCTGGAGGATCGTGGATGGGAGGGGGGAGCCGCTCGGAGAACCCAGGGACACTATGCCAAGTCTGGTGGTTTGTGGGACAGCGAGAGAGAGGGTCTGGGGCTGAATTGAAATGATGGCTTAGACTCTTGTGGTGGCCTTGAATCTCCGGGAACCTGGGGGATTTGAATATTAAAGCTGCCCTTGCTCCCTGGTCACCCGGAAACACGCCCCACATTTAGGGCAGACGGCTCCAGCAACACACCCAAACTGAGTTCTCCAACTGAACCCCACAAGAATCATTTCCCCACACACCATGGGGACAAGGTTGAGAACTGACTTGAGGGGTATAGGTGACTCACAGATGCCATCTGCTGGTTAGTTAGAGAAAGTGTACGCCACCAAACTGTGTTTCTGAAAAATTAGATTGGTATCTTTTTTTTACAGCTTGAAAGAACCCTATCAAGCAAAGCAAATGCCAAGAGGCCAAAAACAACAGAAAAACTTAATGCATATGATAAAACCAGATGATATGGAGAATCCAATTCCAAACACACAAATCAAAACATCAGAAGAGACACAGTACTTGGCACAATTAATCAAAGAACTACAACTGAGGAACCAAAACATGGCAAAGGATTTAAAGGACATCAAGAAGACCATGACCCAGGATATAAGCGACCTAAAGAAGACCCTAGAAGAGCATAAAGAAGACATTGCAAGGGTAAGTAAAAAATAGAAGATCTTATGGAAATACAAGAAACTGTTGGCCAAATTAAAAAGACTCTGGATATTCACAATACAAGATTAGAGGAAGTTGAACAATGTCTCAGTGTCCTAGAAGTCCACAGAACAGAAAATGAAAGAACAAAAGAAAGAATGCAGAAAAAAATAGAAAAAACTGAACTAGAGCTCAGGGATATGATAGATAAAATAAAATGTCCAAACTTAAGACTCATTGGTGTCCCAGAAGGGGAAGAGAAGGGTAAAGGTCTAGAAAGAGTATTCAAAGAAATTGTTGGGGAAAACTTCCCCAACCTTCTACACAACATAAATACACAAAGCATAAATGCCCAGCAAACTCCAAATAGAATAAATCCAAATAAACCCACTCCAAAACATATTCTGATCAGACTGCCAAATACTGAAGAGAAGGAGCAAGTTCTGAAAGCAGCAAGAGAAAAGCAATTCACCACATACAAAGGAAACAACATAGGACTAAGTAGTGACTCCTCAGCGGCCACCATGGAGGCGAGAAGGCAGTGGCATGACATATTTAAAATTCTGAGAGAGAAAAATTTCCAACCAAGAATACTTTATCCAGCAAAACTCTCCTTCAAATTTGAGGGAGAGCTTAAATTTTTCACAGACAAATAAATGCTGAGAGAGTTTGCCAATAAAACACCTGTCCTACTTCAGATACTAAAGGGAGCCCTACCAACTGAGAAACAAGGAAAGGAGAAAGAGATATAGAGAATTTTAACAGACCTTTATAGAACCTTACATCCCGAATCACCAGGACACTCATTTTTCTCTAGTGATCACAGATCTTTCTCCAGCAGGGACCATAAGCTGGGACATAAAACAAGCCTCAATAAATTAAAAAAAAAAATTGAATATACTGAAAGCACATTCTCCAACCACAATGGAATACAAATAGAAGTCAATAATTTTTGAATTGTAACTCCACTAATTACTTCCTACATGATATAAAATACACAAAATCTAATGACAAATCAGTGGTTTTGAACTCAAAGTAAAATATGTAATTTTAGACAACTATATAAAGGTGGGGGAATGGAGGAGTATAGGAACATAGTTTATATGTCCTATTGAAGTGAAGGTGGTATCAAAGAAAAACAAGATTGCTATGGATTTAAGACGTTAATTTTAAGCCCCACAGTAAACACAAAGAAATTATCAGAGAATATGACCATAGAGATGAAAAGTAGAGTATGGGTTAAGAGAAATGGGGGAAAGGGCAATGGGGAGTTAAGAAATGAGTGTAGGGTTGCTGTCTGAGGTGAAGGGAAATTTCTAGTAATGGATGGTGGGAAAGAGCATTACAACAATCTAAAGGTGATTAATCCCACTAATGGAATGCTAGGGAGGGGGTGGAATGGTAAGATTTAGGCTGTATATATGTTTCCACAGTTGGAAAAAAAAAAAAAAAAAAGACAGTCTAAATAGATGATAATTGAATGCCAAGGATGAACCTGGATGGGATTGGAGGATGGAGGACAGGAGGCTCAAAGGGACACAGTTGAGACATAAGGAAAAGGAAATATAGAATGTAAGCTTTGTATCATTGTTGAATCTCTTGTACTTCTTAGCTGTGCTTAATGGGATTGCATAAAAGAATGTTCTTGTTCATGGGAAGTGTATATGTGAATTATAGTGTATGTTCAAGGATGTGTGCAGCTAGCTCTCATATGTTCAGAAGACAGAGCAATAGATGATGGATGATAGGGAGGGAGAGAGGGAGGGAGGGAAAGAAATAGCAATGTGACAGCATGTTAAAGTTGGTGGATTGGGCTATCGGGGGAGGAGGGTCAGGGTATGATGGAGTTATGTGCATGGGGTTAGTATTGTTTTTGCAACTGTTCCTGTAACTTTGAATTTATTTCAAAGTAAAACAAAAGACAATGAAGATAAAATTCAGAGTAAGTATGAGCAAATCCTCAGTACTAAATTGGTAGAACAACCAGGAATCTTTTGAGAAATTCACCTGATCAGATTACACCATGGTATGGGACAAAGGTCAACATGCTACATGTCCTGAAGCTTCTTTGCATATCTGGGTGCTAGGTCTGACCTCAAGCAATGTCTGCTGTGTAGTCTTTCCAACTGATTCGATATTCAATTTCTGCTGCAACTTTACATTCTAGAACACTTCAGTGTTACAGGTCCATTTCTGTATAATTTGAAAGACCTTATAACTTTCAGGTTGACAAAATCATATATTTCATTTCTTCTCATCTATTAAACAGCCTTGCCCTACTGAGATAGATTTCCTAAACAAAAATGCTTGGAAGATTGGTTTAGTGAAATATGCCTTTGATAGCAAACAATAAAGTATTTCCCTGAGCACAGTTCTTAAAGAAATACGTATGTGTGAGTGTGTGCATCTGTATATGTACGTTAAGTTACTATACATATTGTGTAAATTTTCTTATCTTAGGGATTCTGGCCGTGAATTTGATGTTCAATTGCAAATAGAAAATTTATTCAATCTACAGAAGATTATTAATGTTTTAGGAACAAGTAAGTTATAACAGTGGATATTTTTATTCAAGTTTTATTGATGAGTACAGGGACTGTTTCCAGGAACCAAATCTGAATCATAAGTTAGAATGGACAGTAAATGTAATTGTAATGATATAACCACTACTTGTGGTCCTAGATCTACAAATGTGTGTGTGGAAATAGAACACACCAGAGACAGGCAATTTCACAAGTGGACTCTTCCATACCATGTTAGGAAAATGCCTTGACTCTAAGCCTTAAAATATTTTCTGAGACTCAGCTCATTTTCACAATCATGATCTCCCTAGATAGATATATATCAATACCCTCCAGAGTAGGATAATATTGAGACAGTTGTTCTTGATCAGGTAATATTGACTGTAGACTCTCCCCAAAAATCATCAGAAATACTGTTGATCAAAGAAACAGGAGCAAAAAGAAACTACACAGTTTTGTGTAGTAAATCCATCCAGTACCCTGACAGTTTTAATAGTGTCTCAGAAGGGGGAAATCAGGTAAGGGGTTTGGGGCCAGAGCTGAATAATCTTAAGGCAAGTCTTAAAAGGTATACAATTAGTTGAGACTGAGCAGAGGTTATGTCATAAGAGCTTTATCTTGAGAGACGTGACAAGGTGAGGGTCTAGAAGTGAGTCTTGATGAGCAAGTTGTTAGTCTTGGTAAGTAAGCTCCTTAATTGGGGTAAGCCCTTTTTTCTAAGAGCATGTATTTTCTGGAGTAAGCCATTCAGTTAAGGTATTTTTGCCTGGCCACAGTAATATTTAACATACAAACTATATTTGGTCCAAGAATAGTTTACCACAAGAAGGAAGTTCTGTTTGACCTTGAGTCTCAGTCTTGTTGGTGGTCTTTATTCAGCCTAAACTGAGGACATGATCAATTCAGAACTGCACCATTGCCAGGTATGTCATGGGTTTGATGTTAGTCATTCTAACTTCCACAGGTGTCAGACTTTCTGTGCTTTACTGTTAGAAGACCATTTGCTTGGATCATTTGATAGAACAGCAGCCAAAAAACAGCATTTAAGACACTGGGGAACACATATTTGAGTACTGAAACACAGAAAATTACTAAGGGAAGGATTATGAATGTAGATGTGGTCCACTTCTAAGCCAGGAGCCAAAAGTGTCCAAATTAAACAAAGAGAAGAGATATTACCTCCAGTCCAAAGATCCCACACATCCAAATAAAGGGGTATTGGCCAAAATGCCTATATCAGCCAAGTTTCAACTAGAGAAGCAAAATCAGATAGTGTGCCGGTTTGAATGTATTGTGTCCCCCAAATCTTTGTAGTCTTGTCGGGACAGACATTTGGTGCTGGTTAGATTTGCTTGGAATGTGCCCCACCCAGCTGTGGGAGATGATTCTGATGAGCTGTTCCCATGGAGGCGTGGCCCTGCCCATTCAGGGTGGGCCTTGATCAGTGCAGCTATATAAATGAGCTGACTTAAAGAGAGGAACTGAGTGCAGCTGGGAGTGATGTTTTGAAGAGGAACAAGATTGCTAGAGAGGAACATCCTGGGAGACAGCCGTTTTGAGGCCAGAGCTTTGGAGCAGACGCCAGCTGCCTTCCCAGCTAACAGAGGTTTTCCGGACGCCATTGGCCATCCTCCAGTGAAGGTACCCAATTGCTGAGGTATTACCTTGGACGCTTTGTGGCCTTAAGACTGTAACTGTGTAGTGAAATAAACCCCCGTTTTATAAAAGCCTATCCATCTCTGGTGTTTTGTATTCTGCAGCATTAGCAAACTAGGACAGATAGTAAGAGATTTCTTGCAAGGAATTGCCTTACTTGATTGTGGAGCCTGGCTGGGCAAGTATGAAATCCACAGGGCAGGCTATCAGGAATGTCAGGCTGGAGCCCACGGAAGCTGTTCTCCACATGTGGAAATTTTTCAGAAAATGGCAGAAACTCAGCTCCCTTCTGGTGTCCACTGACACCAGGGAAGAGGAAGGGAAAAGTGAAAGATCATCTAGCCCCACCTTCCATCACCATATTCAGCCTCATTCATCCAGATGGAGGTGGATGCTACACATAGGGGAGAGGAAGCAGAGTACTGGAGTACTGACTACCCCAAGGAACACCACTTGGTTTAGTCTCCCTGAAGCCAGATGCCAGGTGGTGGGGGGGAGGGGCTCAGCTCCTTAATGGGTCTCACTTTACACTGGGGAGGGGGAATGAAGCATCCTGATGCCTAGCCCTGCCTCTCACCAGCTAACTGTGTCTCATTCCTGTTGGGTGGTGGTAGCATCTCAGTTCACCCTAGACCCTGCTGTCATTGACCCAGAAGGGGAATCAGAGCACTGCCTATTTCTGCCCCACATAGTGGAAGATCTGCTCTCCTCTCAGTCCCTCTGACATTACCCTACCAGGGAAATTGGAGCCCCACTGCTAACTTTTGCTGTAAAGTAGCTCCCCACCTGGTCTAAGTACCACCACTTGCTTCTGTGAGGTGGCAGAGTGGGGTGCTAAAGATTAGCTTCCTGATCAGTGCAGCTGATACTGCAGTGGAAGAAAGCTGTTTTTCCTTTGGTGTAGGCAAGTATTGCAGAAATATTTCTGTTATTAGACCACCCTTTCACCAGTCTTTTGGATAGGGGCAACAGGTTTTTTTTTTAATTTTAAACTTTTTATTTTGAAATACTTTCAAAGTTACATGACAGTTACAAAAATAATACACACCCCACACAGAGAACACCAACATACCTCTATGTGTCTAGAAACCCAGATACACCAATTTTAACATCTTGCCACATTTCCATATTTTATTTATCTATTGTTTTATTAATATCAATTTATTAATCCATCTATTTAGCAATCCATTTTCTGAACACTTGAATGAAGGTTATATACATCATGCTCCTCAAACATGTAATACTGCCATGTACATGTCCTAAGAATAAAGATGTTCACACCTGTATCCTTAAGTGTGGTTACCAAGTTCAAGAAATATAACTTTATATAAAGCTTACAGGGTGCTGGCAACAGTGCCGGCAGAACCCCATTCCAGGTTCGGGATTCTTGCCTTGGAAGGAATTCAGAGATGAGCGGGGAGGGGACAGTAGGAATGAATAGTAAAGTTTATTAAAGAAAGACAGAAAGAATATACATTAAAGAGATAACATAGAGGTGTTCAAGGGAGAAGCACTTACCGAGTGGCAGTGGGTTAGCGGTTATACAGGAAAGTTTTACAGTGATTTTCTTATCTCAACCTTTGAACACCTGGTGTCTTCCTTGTTCTAGGAGGAGATAGTTATCTGCCATCACATATGTAAAATTTGTCTTTAGGCAGATGTTTAATAAACTTTTTGACACCATGCTTTCTGTCATTAACTAAGAATTTGCTTTAGGCCCATGATTTTACAAGCTTTTATGGTTTGGGGGAGGTTTTGGAGCTTTAGGGGAACTTTTTGTCCCATGAGGTGTGCAGCTGAAGTTCACAGCTCTGCACTAACTCTTGAAGCTTAATGGAAGACCAGGGACCACAGCCTTGATGCCCTATTCTATCCTGCCTCAACTTCTCCCTAAAAGAGTATAATACCCTTAATGTAAAGGGGGGCTGAGGGGCAAGGTCCATCTTCTGAAACTGCTTCCTGCTGTTTTAAGGACAGTAGACCTTGCCTGCAATGGTGTAAAACTCTCTATTCCAGTAAGGGTGGGGTTGGCTGGTCTGGTTTGGAACAGCTTGATATTCATGGGTGAGCATGAGCTTAGTGTGAAATGCTTGCAATCTGGGGGGAACAAATTTGACAAGTAGGTTAAATGTACATGGGCCAAACATGAGAATGAGAAGAAAAGGAATTAAAGCACCCAGAAATGGAAGGATTTAAGTAGTTAGATTAGGTAGATGTGCAGAAGGACTCCAGTCACTTCCAGCACTGTTTTTAATTTGTTGAGATTGCTCCCAAAGGTTCCATATGTTCTCTTTCATCTGAGTGGTTGACATAAAAGCCAAAAGAGAAAGAAAATGCTCATTATACTTACCTCCACTTCTTTAATAGGAGTTTTAATCCATCTAGTGGTTGATAGCTGTATGATTCTTTTTGTTCAGGAAGATCTGTAGGATCCTGACTGGGAAACTAGATCCTGGACAGGTGAATCCAAGTGGAGATTCCACAGACCTTGACTTCTGTGGGAATAAGAATTACTGAGTAAGGTCCTCTCCATTTGGGCTCCAGCTGGGAGCCAGGCCTGGTTTCTTGCCAGGTTTTGATTAAGACTGAGTCTCATGGTTTTACCTTAAGAGGGGTTAAATTTGGCTCTAGGGAAGGAAGAAATTGGGCCCCTAGTTCTTGTATAAGCTTCTGTTTGGCTCCTAGGGAGTCAAGTACTTGGTTAGATTATTGATTTCAGGATCTAACATAAATCCTGAGTAAAAATGGTCCCCCATACATCATTTTAAAGGGTCTTAGTTGGAAGGACTCCTTTGGTGCCAAGCACATTCTGAGGAGTGCTAAGGGAAGATTTGGTATCCACGGCATATGGGTTTCTTGACATAAATTTGCTAATGTTTGTTTTAAGGTTCGGTTGGTTCTTTCTACCTTCCCAGAGGATTGTGGTTTCCAGGCACAATGGGGGTGATATTTTATGCCAAAAGCCATTGCTACCCCTTGTGTTATAGGCTAACAAATCCTAGCCCATTGTCACTTTGGATGGAAACAGGCAACCCAAATCTAGAAATAATTTCTTTAAAGCAGTTTAGAGATAGTGTTAGCTGTTTCTGTTTGGGTAGGAAAGGCTTCTATCCAGTCTGTGAAGGTAGCCACTGTCCTTGGCAAGGTGACATATGGGTGAATTCAACTTGCCAGTCTTCTCCTGGGTATGTTCCTCACCAATGAACTGGGGATTTTAGAGCTGATGGCTGGGCAAAGTTGCTAGGTGAACTACCTCAGCTTTTGTTTATCTGGGAATGTCTTAATCTCTCCCTCATTTTTGAAAGACAGCTTTGCCGGAAACAGAATTCTTGGTTGGCACATTTTTGCTTTCAGCATTTTTAATACGTCCTCCCACTGCCTTCTTGCCTCTATGGTTTCCAATGAGAAATCAGAACTTAATCTTATTGAGACTCCCTTGTACATGACATGTTGTTTCTCTCTTGCAGCTTTCAAAATTCTCTCTTTATCATTGGCATTCAATAGTTTGATTAGAATATTCTGTGACATGGGTCTATTCAGGATTATTCTGTTTGGAGTTTTTTGAGCATCTTGGATATGCATATTCATATCTTTTGTTGAATTTGGGAAGTTTTCAGCCAGTATTTCTTAGAATATTCTCTCTGCCCCTTCTCCCTTTCTTCTCCTTCTGGGACTCCCACAATGCATATATTGGTATGTTTTATGGTGTTCCACAGGTTCCTCAGGTTCTGTTCACTTTATTTCAATCAACTGGATGATTTCAGTTGTCTTATTTTCAAGTTCACTGATTCTTTATTCTACCAGTTTCAATCTGCCATTGAACCCCCTGTAGAGAATTTTTGATATCTATTACTGTGGTGTTTAGCTTTGTTTGGTTCCTTTTCATAATTTCCACCTCTCTATTGATATTCTCTTTGTGTTCATCTATCATTTTTCTGATGTCCTTTAGTCCTTTGTCCATGTTTTCCTTTTGCTCTTTGAGCATATTTAGGACCATTTTTAAAACGTATTTGGTATGTCCCATGTCTGATCCTCCTCATTAATGGTTTAGAAGTTTTAATCTCCTTTGCCTGGGCCATTACTTCCTGCTTCTTTGTGTATTTTGTATCCTTTTTTTTGAAACCTGGATGTATTGATATTTTAATGGTGTGTTTTACTGGAATTTAGACTCTGAGGCTTCTGTTCCTTAAGTTGAATCCAGCTAGTGTCATAACTGAGCTTTCCTTCATCGACAGAAGCTAACAAAAAGAAAAAACAGAAGAAAAGAAAATACCTTTCCCAGTCTTTGCAAATTGACCTGTGCAAGTGCTCTTTTTCAGGTTATCCATACAATGAGTTTAAAGAATAGCTCATAGGTGCCTCCCTGATCCTTTCTGCACATGTGTCTTGTCTTGGGCATGCATTTGTGGCCCTAGGATTTCCCCCATTTATGCTGTTCTATATGTCCCTTCTTCCTAGGAAAAATTTCCTCATGGTCCCAACCACGACATTGTATGTTCTACAGTCAGTAATCCCTGGCCCCAGGCATCACACCTTGATTACTCACCCACAAAATTCAATAGGAGCATTCTATGAGCTTCCTTCTACATGCAGGGCAACTTCTGGGTCCCTTGGGTGACTTCCAGACAGATTGGGGCAGATATATATGCTCCCAGTATTTGCACAAGTGTTACTCTGCTCCCTCTGGAACAGGAACAGGGACCTGAACTGGGAGTGTGGGTCAGTGCTGCACTGAACTGGTGATGGGAAGGGAAGGGCCAGCCAGGGCACCACAAGATCCTACCACTTTTAAGTAGCCTTTTTCTTAATTTCACAGTTGTCTTGTTACTGTCGTCCTTTGTTTTCTGGAACTTTGAGAAAGATGTCTGCAAGTTCTTATGGGTTGTTCAAAACTTCTATGGGAGAATGGAACCCAGAACCCTGAAGCATCTCACTCCACCATGTAGAGAAGGGCAGGGACTTACAAGATGCTTTCCTTGGAGTTTATTTTTCTCTTTTGTGCTTGTTGGTAGTTCTGTGTTGGGGGTTTCTTGAGCTCTTTATATGAGATATACAGAAGGCAATGAGAAAACCCAGGTGACTGATAACTATGCAACCAAGAATTCGGAATCCAGCAAAGCTGTCTCTCAAAAATGAGGGATTGATTAAGGTATCCCAGATAAACAAAAGCTAAGGAAGTTCATTACCACTAGAACTGACTTAATGAAATAATAAAGGGAGTTCTTTAGACTTAAAGAAAAGGATACTAGATGGCATAAAAAGAAAAAAAAGAACTCCAGTAAAGGTAGCCATTTGGATAATTATAAATGTCAGTACAAATGCATTGTATTTTTTTTTTTTTTTTTTTTTTTTTTTTTTTTTTTTTTTTGACACGTAGCTCCACGGCCTACTTTCTAGAGGGGCCAAAATGCAAATGCATAAAAGTCAGGATAAATCAATGCTCTTGGACACTCACTGTACAAAATATATTTTGCAACAAGTATAGGAAAATGTGGGGGGATGGAGGAATATAGGGGCAGTGTATGTATATTCTATTGAAGTCAAGTTGGTATCAAATCAAATATGATTGTTATAGATTTTAGATGTTAAATTTTAGCCTCATAAATATTGTGGTTAGCATAGGGTTATGAAAAATACATCCAGAAGGAAATGAGAAGAAACTCAAGGTGGTAAAATATAAAACATTTTTAAAAATCAAATAAATATGAAAGTAGGCATTAATGTAAAAATTGAGGGATAAAGATAAGCCAAAGTGAGTTGAAAGAAGGAGATAACAAAGATTAGAGTAGAGATAAAAGAAATAGAGTTAAAAAAATAAACAATGGAGAGAATTAACAAAACTAAAAGTTAGTCCAAAACTAAAAGTTAAGTCAATAAACTTGGCAAAACTTTAGTTAGAGTGAAAAAGTAAAAAAGAGGAAAGACACAAATAACTAAAATCAGAAATGTAAAGGGAGACATTACTATAGACACCACATAAATTCTAGGATACTCTAAACAATTCTACCCAAAGCAATTTACAGAATCAATCCCAACAAAAAATTCCAGCAACCTTCTTTGCAGAAAAGGAAAAACCAGTCATCAATATATGTGGAAGGGTTAGGGGTCCTGAATAACCAAAGCCTTCTTGAAAAAGAAGAATGAAGTTGGAGGACTCACACTTCCTGATCTTATAACTTATTACAAAGTCATGGTTAGCAAAACAGCATGGTAATGGCACAGGGACAGACATATAGACCAATGGAGTCAACTTGAGAGTTCAGAAATCAACCCTCCCATTTATGGCCAAAGAAGCAAATTTCACTCAATCAAGAAAGAATATTCTCTTTAACAAATGGTGCTGAAAAAATGGGGTATCCATATGCAAAAAAATGCAGGTGGACCCCAACCTCACACCATATACAATAACCAACTAAAAATGAATCAGTGACATAAATATAAGGGTCAGAAATCTAAAACCCCTAAAAGAAAATGCAAGGAAGCATCTTTAGGACCTTGTGTAAGGCAGCGTTCTCTTAGACTTTACACCCATACCACAAGAAACAAGAGAAAAATATGTAAATTGGACCTCATCAAAATTTTTATGTAAAAAAAATTACATGTAAAATGACTTCATCATGAAAGTAAAAAGAAAACCTACACAATGGGAGAAAATACTTGGAAATCACATATCCAATAAGAGTGTGATATGCAGAATATATAAACAAATCCTTCAAGTCAGCAACAAGAAGACAATCCTGTTAAATATGAACAAAAGACTTGAATAGATATTTCTCCAAAAATGATATACAAATGGCCAAAAAGCGCATGAAAAAATGCTCAATATCATTCACCTTTAGGAAAATGGAAAACAAAACCACAATGAGATATACTGGAATGGCTACTATTTTTATAAATGGAAAATTACAAGTATTGGAGAGGATGTGGAGACTTACAAACACTAATGCACTGTTGGGAAGTAAAATGGTATACCCACTGTGGAAGACATTTGGCTGTTACTCAGAAAGTTAAGTATAGAATCACCATATGTCCCAGCAATTCCATCTCTAGGTATATTCCCCAAAGAATTGAAACAGTGACTTGAATAGATATTTGCACGCTGTTGTTCATAGCAGCATTATTCACAATTTCCAAAAGATTGGAGCAACCCAAGTGTCCATCAAGTGATGAATGGATAAACAAAATGTGGTATATACCCACAATGGAATACTTTTCAGCCATAAAAAGGAATGATTTCTGATGTGTGTGGCAACGTGGGTGAACACTGAAGACACTATGTTGAGTGAAGTAAGTCAGAAACAAAAGGACAAATATTGTATGATATCAGTGATAGAAATAGAATAAGAATACTTATAGAGTCAGAACTAGAATATAGGTTACTAGGAAACAGGATGGTGGTAGGGATAGGAAGCTAATGCTTAAATTGTACAGTTTCTATTTGAGATGATGGGAAGGTTTTGGAAATGAATGGTGGTGATGGTTGCACAACATTGTGAATATAATTAACTTCACAGAATTATGTATTTGAATGTGGTTAAAAGGGGAAAATTTAGTTTGTGTATATGCTGCCACAATAAATTTTTAAAAAATCCATGAATCTGTACAACTCAAACAGTGAACCCTAAGGGGCTTTAGTTAATAGTGCAATTATAAAAATGTGTTTTTATCAATTGTACAAAATGTACTACACTAATGCAATGTGGTAATAATAAGATGGTATATGGGGATCCTGTCTTTCATGCATGATCTTTCTATAAACCCATAACTTCTGTAATAAAAGAAAATGTAGCACCAAGTAATACCAAAGAAAATAAGTGAGTTCAGTACTACAATGAAGGGGGAGTATCTAATTTGCTTAGGGTCTTGAAGACTTGAATGAATCTGTATAGTTTCTAATTGGTTTTATTGACTGGGAGATTAGGAGAATTGCAAGCACTGGTACAAGGTATGAAAAGCCTTTCTCTGTTAGGCTTTAAGCTACTGATTTTAGTCCTGCTTAACTTCTGGTTTTAAGTAGTATTCTGCAACCTTGAATAGAGATTTGGATGTACCAATCTGAACCTTGGTGAGTTCAGCATCAATAATTTTGTCTGTATTGGTAGAATTTTTTTTTTCACAAGTAGTAATATATCCTGAGAAAATGTTTAATTTGGGTTTGACTCAGGACACAAGATACTTGTGTGTCAATATCTAAATTAGCTGTTATCTGATTATGAGTAGGAGAATCCTATGGATTTAAGTAAGAGGACAACAGTAGAGAATTTAATCTAAATATTCCATTTGCATAGTAGTTTCTTTAAGTTCAGAGGTGTGATATCACAGAGGAGGAAAAAATTTCTTCGGCTAAAAGTCCAAAGGCAATAGTTATGCTGAGGTGATATAGTATCTAGAGATTATTAGTTCCTTGACTCCAGGGGATAAATTGTATATTGTTGGCAGGGATTGTTTTATCGATAAAACAGTTGGCAGATTGCCCTTTGACATTTGCAGAAATTTCTCCTTGTGAATTTGAGAATAAAATAGGAAAATGGGCACTTGGTTTCTCTTCAAAGCTCTTTTTTGTTCACTCACATTTTTTTTTTCCTTTAGTTTCGTAGTTCTTGCAGTGCACTCATTTTTTTCATTGTTCTTTCTGCTTACATTGTCAACAGGTATCTGTATCAATAAACTCCTTACCCAGATTCTTGTAATTGGGGTGGGGGCATCCAGTTGCTTTATCTTTAAGACCATCAATTTACTCTAGATTTTATTCTGCTTTTGTCTTTAAGATGATTTCAAGATGGTCAACAAGCAGTTGGGGATCCAGCAACAGAACTATTCTCATTCCTGTTTTTGCTTTCATATGACAACCCCTGTTTATAGCTTAATTGTGTTCAAAGAAAGGGAGGAGAGAGCTGGGGTCACATCTGCTTCAGGATCTATTTCTGAACACTGTCTTAAGGTGTTAAAGAGCCTATTCCTTAAGTCACCAAAGTATTATTCACCCTGTCATTGCTTGTAGGACAGGATGACCATGCAATCTATTTTCCCAGGATGGACTCTGAAGATGGCTCTAACAGTCCTTTTTCAACATATACAGTTTTTCTAAACCGTTCAGATCTACTCTGCCAATTCAGGTTCATTAGGTCATGCTCATAATCTTTCTACACTAATTTTTCCATCCATTTTTTGCGACTAAGATTCCTATTAATATATAATTCCTAATATCTATTATCCATCATGGTCAAATAGACCCCAGACAGGAGGCTGAAAGGGCTTCAGTGGAATAACCTATTCCAAGTCCAGGATCCTGAGACACTGAATTTTGGTACAACATCCAGCATTTTTGACTGTAGAATAACCAAAAAGAGTACCAGAGAAACCTGTTGATCAAGCAAAACTAAATTTATTAAGAATATCACCTTGATAGAGTCTTATCAGTATTTCCAAAGAAAATTGTCAGGGAAGGTTATTTATAAGGTTCATACAGTAATTTTTAAGGCGGGTCTTGCAAGGAGACATACTGATTGGAATTGGGCTGATGATATGATAATAATAGATAGACTTAGACTGGTGGGCACCATGAAGATAGGGTCTTAAACCAAGTCTTGATGAGCAAGTTGTTAGTCTTGATAAATAATCCCTTTAGTTGGTTCAAGCCTTATCTTCCACAAGCAGATATTTCCTAGAGAAAGTTACTAAATTATTTTTGCCTGTCCCAGTACTGTTTAGCATGGAAAAAGGAACATTGCCTTGGTCAAAGAATTGTTTAGCACAGGGAAGCAGGGAGATTTGGTCTCAATGCTTATAGGTATAGGTAAAGGTTCTGGAATACAGTATTCAGAGTTAAAGATCCTTTTTTAATGCATACCTTTGAATTAAATCTAACCCAAACTGCTGTTTCTTTTTACATTTTTATTAAGTAATACGAAGTTAAATTGCAAAGAAAAAATGCCAAAGCTGTTAATAATAACAATAAATGTAGCAAAAAGGAAGGCAAGTTCTCTCAAGCTTAAGAACACATGACAATCCCAACTTTATATTTGAAACTCCAAGGAGTAGGAAAAGAAAGGTTTGCATTTGACTTTCAAAGGAAATAAGATCATAATTTTAAAACTCTATATTGCACAAACATATTTGATTTGGGAATCAGCTTCCAAGAAATCTGAATATGTGAGAGAGCATGTGTATATTATATTTGGGTTTGTGCCTGTGTGTCCCATCATGCACAAGCAAATACAGGGTGTAAACACAAGCTCTTCGCTGCAGATAGGGAGCTGGGGGTAAGTATTAATTTCCTCCTCAGTTATGGAGGGTGTAGGCTACAAACCAGTATTATGTCACTAATAATAAAGAGATGAATGAGGACTCTCTAGCCTCAAAGAGCTCATAGTAGAGAAGAGATGGACTCATATAAATGGCTAATCATAAGAAAGCATGAAAATTGTAGTGGGAACCCAGAGGAGGAAGTACTAGGTCTAGATGGAGATCAGGAGAAGACTGGCAATGGGGCCAAGACTTGACCAGTGAGGAGGAGTGAGCCAAGCAGAAGAGAGGGAGGGAACAGTCTTATTCAGGCAGTTATGAAAGCTCTTGGGAGAGGACAGTGTGTGGGGGTGGGGGGTGGGGGTGCTGAGGGATCTGAAGGGAAGGGAATCAACATGCCCTCCACTAACATTTGCAGGGCCTGGGGCATGAGTGCAGGTGGAGCCTTCTGTATCTTATGTCCAAATATTTAAAAATTATTAATCAAGTTAAGAAACTTGAATAAAACTCTATGTCCTACCTTGAAAATATACCTTCATAAACAACAAAATTGAAAAATATATATTAAAAGCTATAGTTTTATATGCTTAAAAGTTGGCAAAATAGCAAAGGCAACTAAATTTAATTATTATTGAACATTTCTGGAGATTGTGTTGATGAGATAGCAATGTTTGGAGGAGTAATAAAGACAAACAAGTCATACATCATTAAATATTTCATGACATTTTCTTTCTTTCAATTCAGCAAAATTTACTAATTTGTGTTGTTATAAATAAGCTCTTTACATACTTATCTATTGTCAGGAATAACTTCTAGAGTTAAAAATGCAGTTGTATTCAAAGTGTAAATAATAAAATGTATTTTCATCAGAAATCCAAATTAAAGTCATTGTAAAACACAAAAATTATTTAACAAATGTTTCCAAATTATTTCCCTTCAAAATATTAAAACATTATGTTAAAATTAAAGGCAAATTATTATTAGTAAACATCAAATTTTAATCAACATAGTTTAAAATTTTACTTGATTTTTGAAAATATTTGATTCAACATTTAAATTAAGAATTAATATATTGTTTTAAAATAATTTGAATTCTTAATACTAAATCATTAAAAATTTTATAAAAAAATGAAACAAACAGACATTCTAGCTTCCATGTCCATCTGTTTGCCAATGCAAAGAATTGCTGTCATGCTTCGTACATGCTACATCTAGACCTACATATAACAAATTTGAGAGTAATGTGAATTAACATATACAGAAGTAGTGAACACAGTATTACTCCTTGTGAGTATTTCCAGAAGTACCAACTGGAACACAAAGAAAGGCAGGAAACGGATGCTCAGTACTGGGAAATAATACTTCATTATAGAAGAAACTGTTGCGTTCATGGTAACTGCAAGGAATGATTTTACAAATTAATTTATCCTTTTTTAACCTAAGTTCCTACACTCTAAAATACTCTACCTCTTCTCTCTCTCTGGCAGCGGCATGATCCTCAAACCTTCACAGTATTTGCAGGCAGTTGTTTAAGCTTTGAGGACGTGTGGCAGAGCATTTCCCTGAGGCCTGAGAGTGGATGTTTGGGGCACAAATGGTTGGCACCGTGTCCATGCAGAGTAATGGATCCCAAATGAAGAGAATTAAAATTAATGTTCTCTAATACATTTATTTTGTGTGCATGTTTTTGTAACATGTGGGGCCCCAACAGGTCCAGGACAGGGTTCCCCCTTGCACAGATAACAGGACAGATCTAGGAATCAAATTGCCAAACGAAGGGTAGTAGTAACCAGCTTGTCAAGGGCATTGTGAACCCTGCTCAGAGGGCCTTCTACACTTTCTCTATTAATCAGGAAGAGACCAGATACAGAATTGCCTTCCTACATTGCTTTTTCTCCCTGCCAATGCCACAGAGGCTCTTCTCTGAAGCAGAAATCTGGATGTTGAGTCTAGAGATAATAAAAAAATCCATTTGGGGCTAACAAACATTTGGCAAGTGGTGAGGAAAAAAAAATCTGTTTTGGGAATACATTGTGGAGCCCTGAGCCTTTACGGAAGAGGGAAAGAAGTCAAAGGATATTAGTTCATGATGTCTTCTGAGAGTCCCCTGTGTTTCCAGGAAGAAAATTACATTTGGGGAAAGAATACTCATATTTATAATTGCATGTATACCTTAATAAAGTGATCAATGGAAACTCCAAATTGGCCCTGCTAAATTTCCCCTGCTAAAACACTCTTCAAAGGCTACCACCTGCAAGAGAATCTCCAAGGACCTTAATCTAGCAACTGACTCTCATCATTTCTTACTGGGAGCACTGCCTGGGCCTCCTTACTGACTTTCCAGTTTCTTCTTGTTCCTTACTTAAACCTCCTCTCCAAAGCAGCCAGAGTGAGAAATGGGAATATGCTATGATCATGACTTAAGAGCCCATCAACAACTGTCTACTGCACAATGGATAAAATATAATCTCTTCACTATGGCTACAAGATGCTGCAAGATTTGGTTCTGCCTACCTCTCAAACTTATCTGCCATGTTGCTTACTGCTCTCCATGCTGTGGCTTCACTAGCTTTCTTTTACTTTCTGGAACTCGTTAAACTCTTTCCTACATCAGGGCTTCTGCACTTGTTATTCCCTCTACCTGGAAAGTTTTCATCTTCACCTGTCTGGCTCCTTCAAGAATCCTTTCCTGAACCCCTGCCTAAAACAGATTCCCTGTTGTTCTCCGTCTAGCACCCCATTTGCTTCCTTCATAGTACTTTTCACAATCTATATTTTGTTGCTTTCTTATTGATTGTCTGATTTAGCTGTTCCTCTTTAGTGCAAAACACTTTTCTGATTTGTTCAGTGTAACATTCCCAGGACTCAATATAAAGCTAATTCTTGAGAGGGACTTATTTATTATTAGTTGGCTAGCTACCTATACAGGCTCATTTATGACCGCTATATACCTTCTATGTCATATACCAGTAATATCACACAATTCACAATTTCCCCAAACCCTCTTGCTCTTTTATACCTCTGTACTTCTGCTCAAGCTGTTCCCTCTACTCAGATTTTTCTTCTTTCTTTCTTCACTTGTCTAACCTCTTCTCATTCTTGAAGCCTCAGCCAGGAGACTGAGTTAATTACATCTCCCTTTTGCTTCCATATAATCCTCTGCACTTACTACAGTCCTTAGTATTTTACGTGGTAAGTAGTAAGCCCTTACCATTCTTTATGAGTGTGTCACTTTCATCTATCTGTAAACTTCTAGGAGGCAGGAGCCATACCTTATTTATCTTTTATCTCCATAAGCTGAGTACAATGTCTGGCTTTCTGCAGGTGTTCAGGAAATGTAGTTATATGAAATTGAAAGGTATTTTCTGCTTCTAACAAGGAAGATGTGATTATGTACAAAAAACTCTGGGACTAGGCTGCCTGGGATCAAATCTCAGCACCACCACTTACTTACTAAATAATGTTGACAAAGTTACTTAAATATGTACCTCAGTTTCCTCATTCTTAAAATGGGGCTGAAGATGGGAGCTCTCCCACAAGATATTGTGAAAATTAAATTCTTAACACATGTAAAGTGTTCATAAGTGCTCATACATCTGGTTATCATTCAGTAAATTTTAGCTGTACCTTTCTTTATCTAATATGTATTTCACATAATCCTGTTGTTTTTTCTCAGGACAACTGGAACACATAAAAGAAGTTCTTCCAATGTCTTTGCTCATATAACAGTACTGAACTTTATTTTATGGCAAATTTGTGACTATCTTGGCACTAGCCTCTTTTCTAATTGGGCACACTTAGATAAATCGTGACTTTAGCTGCTTGACTGTTGTGTAACTTAAGGAGTATGTATATTGCCAGTCTGTGCCACTTGGCAGCTTTAAAAAATTCATTTAATTTAATTTAAAAAGGGAGAAATTCAGTACATATGAGACTAGTACTATGTAAATATGCTAACATTTATCTCCATATGTTTTGTTCAAAATTTTTACACTGTTCAGTAGAAAAAGAAAACAGATCTAATCATATATCACCTCCCTGCTCAAAATTTTTCTATAGCACCCAGAATGGGGTAGAAAAGTTGAAATATCTCAACAGACCCTCAAAAGAAATAAAATGAACAAAGACAACAAAACCATAACTGGAAAAAAAGACATGGAAAGGAAAAATAATCATATAAAATCAAGTGTATTAGCAATTAAAATAAAGCAATTTAAATCCATGGTGTATCTTTGTATCTATCAAATTGCAAGATTTAAAAAACAGTGTTCAATGTTGACAAGAACGCAATGAAATACAAACGCCTACACAGTACTGCTGGGAGTGCAAATTGGTGCAAGTTCTCAGGAAAAAATTGGAAATAGGTACCAAGAGCCTTTAAAAATTTCCTGTGGACTTAAATTTTCCTTCCCAGGAATAGTACGAGAAAATAATCAGAAATTTCTGTAAGGTTTTAGTGCAGATTTTATGTAGTTTTACTAATAATGAAAAATTGGAAGCCTAACTTCCAGATATTGTTAATTATATGCTGTGTATACATAATGAAACATTATGCAGGCATATCATAGGTGTTTCTGAAGCAAATATGATATTAAAAAATGCATATGCTTTATATATTGATTAAGTAAATAGTGGCATGTAAATGAATATATGTGTATGTATATATGATAATGACCATTATATAATATACATGTATACATATGAATAAATGTGTACTGGTATGAAAGGAAACACATAAAAATATTAACGGTGGATTACATATAGTTGTTGGGGGGACCTGATTTTTTACTTTTTTGTCAATGTTTTTCTTCCATGGGAATGTACTATGATTTCTTAATCAGAAAAACAATACAATTGAAGTTCGCAAGAAAATTTTCATGTTGACATTTGAACATTGACATGGGTTCTTCTTAAGTTCTGCTCTGTGACTTTGGTGAAAATACTTCACCACTTTGAGCCTTAGTTTCCTGAACTGTAAATGAGATTAACAATTTCTGTCTATTCCACAAAAGTTATTGTGTGAGCAATTGTTGCAAGTATTAAAAATAATGATGAATAGATGCTATGAAGTAAGCAAAACTATGATACAATTAGGTGATGTGTACTTAGGTTTCAAAAATTAAATGTTATGATTTGATCTTCCCATCTACTCCTGTCCATTCTATAATAAATGATCACTTTTAGTTAACTTCATGAACAAAAACTTACTTTCAGGAAAGCTAAAAATGTCTAATGCTGTATTTATCAATAGATAAGGGAAATTCCAGGTATCATATTTTCTCTGTGTGCATAGTACAAAGACAATTCAAATTTCTGGTTCAACTTTATCCACAATTTTTCCTCTGAATAGCCAAAGCCAAATATTTGCTTCTTGGCATATCTGAATATGGCTTTTTAATCATTATTCTCCATAAGAATATATGTATTTATTTACAACCTTTACATGTGTCAAAATACTTTTACTTAAAAAAATTTTAACTAATTCTCACAGCTGCCCATTAGCAGTTTTCCTTTAACGTAGCAGCATCCCCAGTAGTCTACTATAACCAAAACATAACAGCTTGCTAGAGCTGATTGTAACATTTTTAGGAAGTTTGCAGGCTTTAACACAGACAATATTAAAAATAAAATTATACAAATCATACATATACACCATATATAATATAGTTAAATAAATTATATTTAAATTGTTATAAATACTAAAAACTCATCGTTTCCTGATTTTTTACTTTATCCATGTTCTTGTGGTTATTTATGCCTATGAATCTGTTTGGTGGAAATACTATTTGATGATGTGCTACCAAATCTGTGTTCAGTGACATCATGTTAGTAGCTTGACATCAGCCATAGTGATAGTATTTACACCAGTAAAATTGGCAAATGCCACCAATCAAGGCTTGATTTATTGTTTTGTTGATTGTTTCAATTTAAAAATATTATGGAGAAAATGTTAATAATGCAGATTAAACTAAAATGTATTACATGTCTATAGCCATTATATTATGAATAGCACAAAAAATAAGGAAATATTCTTCCAGTATTTGAAAACTATTAGACCACTCAGTGAAGAAGTCATTCATGTAATTGATGAATGAGTGAAGTTCCAACATATGTCTTTGTTTCATTTTTGTCTTACTCACTGATGTAAATAAAAATATCAACTAACATTCATGTGGGAATTACACTCATTCATAGATTGCAACCAAAATTTGCTACTCCACAAGCTTTCTTGAGTATATGGAATTTAAATAGAGAGTACATGCTATTAATATCAGTAAATTGTGTGCTACACATTCTTTATATCAATAAAATAAACTCATGTATATGTAGATATCCATACATTTGGTGGGAGGGAGGAAACAGCTGATTGTGAAACATTTATCAGCACCCGTTGGGTTATCCAGATAGGAATTGTTCAATGTTACTTTATATAGTTTTTACCATTGCTTGGCTTCAGCCCAGATCCACCTTATCTGGGAAAACACAACTTAATATACAGTATTTTCTTTATTTAATAAGTACTTATCTAGTGCCTACTATGTGTTAGGCCTTATTTTAAATCCTTTACAAATATTATCCTAATACTGGTTCTACAAGGGAAATTTTATTATGTACCCATTTTATAGGTAAGGAAACCAAGACACCAAAAAGTTAAGTTACAATCTACAAAATAAGGATAAAGACAGAAGTTTAATTTAATAAAAAATAACATCAACAAACTTTGACTTTTAGGTCAGCTTGTTGCTATTGAGTGGCCCTCAGTGTCCTAGTCTCTGCAAAGAACATCACCAAACACCCTTGAACAGTCACTAGTGAGGAGGAAGAGCATCAGCTTCTGGTGCTAGCTCCTGCAGTGCACTCTTTTTCCACTATTCGCCTGGACTGGGGCTCTCTCTTCAATCTTGATGGGTAGAACACACTATCTTTTGATAGGTACTTTTTTTCCCCAATCATTCACTTACACATATTCCAAGATCCATTTTAGTTCTTGGTTTTGGAAGCTCCTCTGCCCCTCCTGGTACCACTAACAATTCATATTCTTCCTATTGAAGCCCTTGCAGTTCACAGAAAGCAATAATAATAATAATAATAATTTCTTATATATCCTCTTTTTGGTACTTAGTCACAAGCCCCAGGCAATATCTTCCAGATTAGGATAAGGTTATAGTTTTCCACAGCATGTCGTGGCTATTTTACCAACAAGTGAGCAACCAGAGTGCAAGAGTCTGTGTCTCATTCTTGGTTTCCCTAGAATTCAGTACCACTGATACCTAAAAATTGTTTGAAAAATGCTTGTAAAATGAATGAATGAATTAATGAATGAATATATTCCAATAGTATCCTTTATTTCCCCTTCATAACACCCATACTTTATTGTAATTATTTTTATATCTGTCTTATCCACTGGCCTATAAAATGTCAGCAACTGTAAATGTTATATTCACCACTGTATTTTAGAACCAGATACATATTATGTAAATTAATGATTGAATGAATGTATTATTTTTAGAGGGAGAGAATATGCATTGCACCCTGTGGATATGACTGATGAAAACATTATCTTACAGAATACGTTAATGGGCTTATAACTAAGACCTCTCAAATAGCCATCATTTAAGGATAGTAATAATAATATGACAATGCTTAGAAAGAAAAAATAAACTGAGGAAAACAAAGTATGTTGGGTGATGACCTCTATCAACTGATGACTTAATTTTTATTTATCACCCTTTCTGGAAAACATCCTAAAATATACCTTTCTCAGACCTCAATCTGAGCACCAGATATTCACAATTACGAGTCTCCAATTGTGTCTACCACTCCCATAATGATCATGAGTCCCAGCAATTTGTTTCAGGCATCAAAAAGAGTATCAGGCACAAACAATGTACATTCCTCAGATTCCCAGTCCTGCTTCTCAAATCCACACCAAGTCAACCACCAAGGCCACCATCTTTGCTGAGCTGGCTGGAGGCCAAATTGACAACTCAGGCCTGAATGGATTTCATACCTACATACTGAATCTTTACATGCCAAGTTCCCCCTTCACTTCTTCTGTATATGCATGAAATAACACACCTCATAGTGCAGGATCTGGCTTCCCAAGCTATCACTGAGGGACTGGGTAATTCATCTTAGAAGTGCATTGCTGTCACTGAGAGTTGACCATGGGGGACAGGACACGGGATGGAGTCAGGCAGGTAAATTTTTCTTCTTTTCACCTTTCCATGAACTAAGGAGGAAACAAGAGTCCTCCTTGCAGCCTTCCAGAGAAGTCCAAGAGCTGAAGTAATGTATTTGCAGAGCAACATTTTGTATTTCTTAGCAGCTAGTCATAACCAGTGTCATAACAGATCCCATCACATTGCTTCCAGTTGCTCCATGCTTCCCTTTTTTCCTTACCCTTAGTGTCCCATGTTTGTTCACAATGCAATGCTTGTGGCTCTGTTTTCTAGAGAACCCAGGCTAAGATGGAATTTTTGCTAACTAGTAACTAAATAACATTTATTTTAGGGAATCTGTGGGAAAAAAAAATAATTCAGAATTTTTACTCATAGTCACAAATCAGTTACATAATGGAAATTGGAAGTAGTTTTTCCACACTAGACACTTCTGGTAAATTATATACAGTATGTTGTTCTTGTGAAAGTATAATTTGATATACATTGATTCAGACAATATGCAAAAATCAAACACAAGAAAATGGAAATTAAACAATGTAAAACTTTTTATCCTGCTATTTATCCACCAAAACATTAGGGTCATATCAATTGCTCCAATATGCACAGAGGTCAATGACTTCCTTTGAAATGCAGAATAAGTGTTTTTAGGTAGCGCTTACAGGGAGGGAAAGGGTTTCTACTTTTTAAGGCAAAGTCTACTTAAAATTTATTAAAAAAAAAAATAACTGCTTAGCATTTGCCTTCTCCTTCATAGTATTTTTCTTTTCCTGAAAAGTTTTGGCTTCATTTCTGCCTCTATGAAGGGTTACTGGAGGGGAAAGGAAAGCAGGAGGAGGAAGGATGCAGCTGCTGTAAAGTGAACAGCTGGGATGTCCCTGAGCTGAAGAAAGTTGCTAATATTACATTGTATAGGACCCCAGCATGAATTCCAGCTGTGATCACGTACTCTGTTCTTCAGTCTGCAGTGTGTACAAAAGGACTAGTTATCATTTGCATTTTTGAATTTCATATGCATTTATGTTCATTTGTGAGTGTCTTCAATTCTTCTTCTTCAATCTGCTTTGTAAGAATAGGCTCCCCTTGCTGAGCTGGGGAAAAAAAATCCTGAGACCAAATAATATGATGTGTTTATATTTGAGTTTCTAAATATAATTCATACCGTACCCATCTTTCATTATCTCATTTATCATTTATTCTTTGTACTGTGCTTAACAATTACGACATCCAGGAGAAAGCAGGTTTTCTGACTCCTGAATGCCCTGGGTCTTTCCTTGCTCACCAAGCTGTTTTAAATGAAATATATTTGACTCACTGGGTTGTAGCTCCTGCAATGCAATTTTTAGTTTACAGGTGAAGTTAGTTAGCACTAGAAGCAGATAAACAGTACAAGCAGAGTGATTTAGAAGGAAATGCTTCTAATTTGGTGATCTTTATATTAATTCATAATTCATATTAAGGCATACTTTATGCCTTAAGTTTCTTGTATTAAGATGATTGTGATTGTAGGTAGCTCACTCTTACCCAACTCCTTAGAGTTTCAATTTTATAACACAGACATGCCCTTGTCTCTTCTTTCCTTGTTGTCATGTAAAAGGCCCGCTGCACATTAATGGAGAGTAAGCCTCAGTCCTCTGGACCAATCGCAGCAGGCCATTACGTTCAGCCTTCCTGATTGCCTGTTTGTGTTGAACAGTCCTAAGTTGTTTATTTGTTTGTTTTTAAATTTTGACTCTAGTAACATATATACAACCTAAAATTTCCCTTTTTATCAACATTAAAATATATAATTCAGTGCTGTATATGGTAACTCCATACTTTCTACATGATTTTTCTGTAGACATGCAACTTCTCTAACTACAAAAAATTAAAGCATTTATACTTCAAAAAGTTTGATTAAAAAACTTAGGTTAAAGAAAAGACTTTGCATCACCAACAGACAAATAGTACAAGAAAGGAAGTTATTTGGGCTAAAAGAAGAATGATATCAAATGGTGAAACTCAGATCCAAACAAAGGAATTAAGAATACCCTAAATGGTAAGTATTTGGTTAAACATAAAAGACTAACCTAGAGTATCAGGAAGGAAATCACTGGTTGTTGAGCTTAGGGGGGAGGAAGGATGCAAATGGGCACAAGAAACCTTTGCAGTGAATAGATATGTTCATTACTGTGTTTCTATACATGTAAAAAAATCATCAAATTGTACACTCTATATATGTGCAACTTATTCTATATTAATTAAACCTCAATAAAGATGTAACAAAAGTAAAAATAGAGACAATTTATAATAAATTATAATTATATAATGAATTATAATTTAGCTTTGAGGAAACATTTTGTTCCCATGTGCAATTGGAAAACCTGTAGGCATTCTTAAAATATACCGTCATCACATTCTAACATTGTATTAAAACTAGGCATGGTTAAATAGGTCTATTAACCACAACATCTGGTTTTCAAGGTCTTGGGCAAGAGTTGTCAATTTGAAATTTCGGCTACATTTTGCCAAAGTTATAGTCAATCCTCCATTCACATCTTGGCAGCTCTTGACAAGGTTATCAGTCCCTCTTCCTTGAAATCTTCATTTGGATTCAAGATTTACCTTCTGCTATTCTGGCCACTCCTCCTTAGCCCTGCTTGCTTTTTTCCCTCCTCAACACAATATATAAATGGTGGCATGTCCTAGTTCTTGGACCTCTTCTCTTTATCTAAACCCATGCCTCTTTGTTGTCTTATCCAGGATTTAATTGCCTAAAATATCATCCTTATATTGATAACCCCCATATTATGTCTCCAACCTGACCTTGAAGCCTAGAGTTAAATATTCAAATGTTTACTACACATCTCCATTTGTATATCTGAGTTCTCAAATGTAATATGTCCAAAAATAAAATTCTTGATATTCCCCGCCTTTCAAAACTGCTCCATTCAGTTTCTCTCACTGAGTTGAAGGCAACTCAATTCTTCTAGTTGCTTATGACAAACACCTGTCTTTAGTCCACAATATAGGATAATACTGTGTTTTCAATTTTCATTAAAGCACCATAAGTGGATTTATATTTTAACTCTGATACTACTAAAAAAGTATTTAAAGGAGCATGCCATTTTTCAAGATTTGAGGATGTCATTTATATGTTTTTTAGGTTTTAAATTCTCAACAAAGATGGAGCACTGTTGAGTTTAGCACTTACAAAAAAGGACAGAAAGTTAAAATGGAAGCATCATTGGTCCTCTCACAATTGGGACCCAGGTGAGCTTTGCCATAGTAAAACAATACAGTTGTTCCTTGGCTAGTCAGATGCCAATAACTTTTTCCTCCTTATTTTGTAACTGTCATATACAGTAAAATGTGGCTCAAAGGATTTTTTACATGAGTACATGGCAGACAAGAGTATATTAAGACAGAAAGCAGACAGACAGGTAACAGTCAAGGGGAGTATCCCTGATTCAGACTTCATTTTTTAACTCAAAAATTATATTTATAGGTATACTTTCAATTTTATAAAACAAACAGATCTTTACAAACAAAAGTGAAAGTCAGTATTCTGCAGATTGGTTTAATGATTTGCACTGTCATCCTATTAGTACATCTTCTTACATTTCCTTTGCTTTGCTTATTTTGGAAGTTAAAGAATTGACAGATTTGAGGGACTCTTGATTTTTTTTTAAATAAATACAAATGTATACTTTTCTTAGTTCACCAAAGAGGTTTGATGATAATATTTCTATTTGCTAGAGGAGCAACATACAAGGTAAAACCAAACAATTTTCTTCTTATATTGTAAGACGAACTGGATCAATACTTCTGATGTAGACAGATTGATTTCAAAAAGTTCCCTTTGTACCTGAGGGTTTCCAAACTGAAAGAGTATAGCCTTGTGTATTTGGTCTTTTAGAAAGCTCATTTCCTCCTCACCTCAATATCTGGTTTAATCTTCAAAGTGTTTAATCAAAATGATTTGCCTTAAATTAATATACTACTCTACTTAAATACTTTCAGTAGACTGTATTTTCCTTTTTAAAAAGCGTTATATATGTTTTCACTAGAAATAAAGCTTTCTCTTTTTTTCTGAGTAAAAACCTGTTATCTCTGAGGATAATCAGGAAAATTACACCTTAAAAAAAGTAATATGCAATACTTTTTAGCTTCATGGATCCAACTATTTTATTTAAGCCCTCCAGCTTATTTCCTTTATGTGTGTTTCTTTTAAAGAAAGTAGTTTTTGAGCTGAAGAATTATAAATGTCACACTTCAGCATATTTGGTAGTAGCAAACTACTATGTTATCAATTTAATTAACTAGATTGCACCAAATTAGCTTTTTAAACACTTGCTTGTGGAATCTACATTAAACAAATGTTGCATCGAGTTGCACTGAGCACCCAGAGAACCAACTTCAGCCTAAATTACAGAATTTTAGCCCGTTTCCCCTACACAGGCTTTGTTCCAAAACTGGGCTTCAGATCTGCTTCTCAGACCTCTTAATGCTGATCAGTTGCCCTACACCATTCCACTCATGTCTTCACAATTGAGTAGCCTTCAGGAAGCCTAGTTCATTCATTGAGATGCTGGGGCCCTGCCTAGTTTTTGTCAGGTTCCCCAGAGCTGTAGCCTGTTCCTGTGTCCCTAGCTCTCTGCTGGACTTTTGCCACATGTTGATAGAATTATCAAGAATGTTACTGGGTGACTTGACTCCCACCTATTGACTGATATCAGGACTTTAGTCTGGCTTGACCACTCCCATAGATTGAACACTATTTCCAGAATTAGTGTAGAAAATATCGTACTCTTTACATGCCGTGTCTAATGACCCTCCTACAGCTGGGCCATTGCTCCCAGTTTTCCTCTTGCCTTGGTAAGGAGGTCTTTGACCTCCACTTTCCTCCCTATGTTGCTAGGTACAGCATTCCAGAAGCCCCATGACATACAATAACAGACAAGGGTCTGTTCATCAAAATTGCTGTACTTCCGAGCTCCACCCAGCTACATGCCAGGCTTTCTTGGTTCTTTTCCTCCAACTATTCCTCATAGAACCCTGGGCTGGCTTTTCTTCCTCTGTTTTCCCAGTATGTTAAAGGTTCTCCGAGTTTTGTCTTTGGCTTCTTCTCTTTTCATTCTCCTTTGGTTTTGTTTCCACTCCCATTGTTTTAATGGCACATTTAACTGCCAACTTTTCATTTTCAATTTAGATCTGTATCATATGCTTCCGATGCATTTATCCAACTGGCTATAGACATCTTTGCTGAGATCTCCACTTTACCAGTGAAGTTCAATACTATTTTACCTGTGCATACTGATTCCTCTCCTGAGAATGCTTTCTCTCTGTTGTTTCAATACACAATTCAAAGGCCACCTCTTTTGTGAAAACTTCCCGAACTCACCCAGGTAAAGCTGTTCAATACATTCTTTATGTTCACACTATATCTTGCTTCTTTATCATAATAACTGATTCTACATAGAATTCATTCCCTAAGACTGTGTCACTCCCACTGCACTGAGACCCTTGAGAATAAGGATGAGGATGATCCATGTTAATATACTCAGCACAGTTCCTAATAGAAAGTAGATATTCAGTGTTTGCTCAACCAAATATAATGGAAAGAACACATAGCTTGGAGTAGATCTTGCTCTGTATACTTCTCAAGATGATTAAGCTCTTGGAGAATTAGTTTCTTTGTCTACAAAAATGGGCATGATATCCAATTCATATGGTTGTTAATGAGGATTACATGAAACTACTTATGTAAAAGTAAGTTTGTATATATATACATACATATATATTCCTTCTAAAGTACTGATGAATTTGGGGATGAGAGCTAGAAGAAAAATGTTAGATATCTTCCTGGTTTTTCCTACCTTTCTCATTTCACAGGTTCATAAGACAGAACAGGCTTGCAAAGAATACTGATGATGAAGATGAGTAGTTTCAAACAGTTATGTAATAGGGAAGAATTTCTGTATAACAGATATAAATTTCAGAGTAGGAAACTTTCTGAATATATGACACATGCCAAGGCAATGCCACTTTTTCCTCATATTTCTCATATATCATCATTACTTTTGGGCATAGTTATTAAAGCTTAGTAACAAAGTAATTGCTTAAAAAGAATGCATTGAATTGAATCATAGGGAATTGAAAGGCTGGGAAACTAATAAGACAACAACATTTAAAAAATGCAATTAATAGTTTTATGCTGTAATTTACAAAATTTTTAAAGGTATTCTTTACTTTTAGGTTAACTTACAAAAGTATGCTCTAATTAGAAGAAAGAACAAAAATTTGTTTTAAATATACTTTTAAAAGCACTGCTAAAAAACTATCTATACACAAAATGGATCTCAGGCAACATTTTGTAAAGCATAGAAATGTTCAATCATATTCTTTGTAATATTTAAGACAGCAAGAAAATTGCTTTGGACAGCTGGCCTTAATTTACTAAAATTACGTTTTCGTATTCAGCTATAGCAGCAATGAACATTGTTTTCTCAGCTGGTAAGACACAACATTTTACTTGCAATGGACTCCTAGTATCCAATAATAATAATGACCAAAATTAATGACACAATTCATGACAAAAAGACTTAAGTCTAGGTTTAATTGCTTCTTTGGAAATGACAGGAAATGGTGCCATAGTACGTAATCATAATGAAATTGTTTGTGGTTTTATAGTAACGTTTGAGGTCAATGAATATACGTATTGGTAACAAACATGCATGAAATGACTATCTAATACTAGTTGGCAGCATGGTATGGAGAATGAGCCAGACTTGGGAATTAGAAACCATACATGGCAGTATCAATTTTATCACCAAATATATTCTTGTGCAAGTTATTTAAATATTTTAGCCTCAGTTTCTCCATCTATAAAAAAATAAATGGTCTAAAACTTTACATACTTCTAACTCTGATTTTTTTTTTTTTTAATTTAAGACTGTGGAGACAAGGCCTCAGTAAAGTAAAAGGCCATATTGCAGTCACTTTCTTAATTTATTTGTCCATATCCTCTTGGATCTTCTAGAATCTCCTAAGAGATTAGAAATAAGGGGGCACTATGAGGCTAAAGGGAAGGGGAAACTGAGCAGAAGGGACTTACAGTGTTCTTTTAAGTACTTGGTGCTTCAAGGCTGAATCATATTTGATTGGGTATATGGTATAGAAAATTACTATCACTGTCATAGTAAGGAGAAGTTGATTAGGCACTAGTTGCTCTGCCATTCTTCCCTTTTCCCCACAAGGTACAGACTACTTAGGCCTATGGACCTGAGTCTATTAATAGCAACCTCTACATAGAACCATGTGGGTTGGTTATTAGGCCATTGTCTCTTGGCTCCAGATTCATCCTTCTAGATTCTGCTTTTTGATGCTGGGATTTGGGACTCTGAAGACTGTTTCTTCTTTGCCAGCAAGCTCTCTATAGGGTTCCACCAGCAGGGAGCACTAGACAGAGACTGAAAGGCTGGAGGAGGGGTGAAAGTACATCTTTTCCTTATTTTCTTGCTATTTCTGTCAGCATCCCCTCAGAAATGCACTTTATTCCAGCAGCCACAATGGGATCCAGATGCTAGTTTCTTTCAGCAATCTCACCTAATCATAACTAGTTCCCCTTCTCGGATGTCTGAGTTCTAGCTCCTCAAAGTTGCTAGCTATCATAATTCTATCCTCTTTTCTTTGTTCTTTCAGCCCAAGATGTGGTGCTTCTCACAGTTTTCTTTGTGGTCCTTCCTTGTTTTATTTTGCTTTTTTATTCCTTCAACATTTGTGTAACCAACTCCCAAACCCAATAATCTCTCACCATATTAAGCCATCTAGTTTATATTATGCATATTCACACTGATAGTGGTAGGTTGAGTTATGTATTACAACACAGACATGTTCTTAATCTTAATCCTCATTCCTGTGGGTGTGAACCCATTGTAAATAGGATCTCCTGAAGGTGTTTCTAGTTAAGGTGTCATCCAACTGAGTGAAGAAGTTCTTAATCCATATTACTGAAGACTAGTAAAGAGAAGAAAGTGAAAATTAGTAGAAAAAGCCACAGGGAAGAGTCAGAAGCCAGAAGACAGTGAAAACCAGAAGAGCAAAAATAAGGAGAGGACATCACCATGTAAAGGGAGGCAGAGACACAAGCCATAGTTAGCACAAGGATTGCTGGCAGCCAGCACCAGTCTCCTGGAGAAAGCAAATCTTGTGAATACCTTGATTTTGGTCTTCTTCCAGCTTCAAATCCATGAGCCAATAAACTCCTGCTGTTAAAGACACTGGAAATCTAAGACACTGATAATAACATTAATGTGATAATTCATCTCATTTTCAATATAAAATAATAAAACATGCATCAAAAATTAACATAAGCCAGTAGGAGAGGATTATATTGTTCATTTAATTGTTTCATGATCAATGTTTTAACTTACCAAAAGCAGAAAAGCATCAACTGAGTTAAAATTACCATAATGTACAGTAAGGAGAAAAGTTATTCTGTTACTCTAAGAAATCATTATTAAGCAAAAGAAAGCAAATGTAATCTTACCAAATCCTTTTAGAGAATGACCTTCCTTTGCCTGGACAGTGTATTATTAGCATCTGAAAGAAAATCAGGATTTTGCTCTAAGCAGCAGATTCAAAGCTAATGTGCAAAAGATACTCCCTCTTTGTAATTCATTCAATAATACAATACTTTATTGAATAAAGACAGCCATTTAGACTTTACCTCTTGAGCAATTGTTCATGTACAAAATGTCAGAATGCCAAAAAAGCAAAGGAGCCGGTTACAAAGAATTTCCAGTTTCCTAGATAAGATCTTAAAGCAATATACAATATAATTCAGATTAAAAGATATATTAATAGCAATGGCAAAGTCATACTGATCCCAATTCAATAGTGAAAGCTAAATCTGGAAGACACCTTAGTTTATATTTTTGTGAATTCAATGTGACTGTTTAAAAGTAGATTTGGGTCAATAGCCATGATATTTTATTTCAAGCCCAATGATAAGAAAAAGCATTAAGGGGAAAAAACATTCTTATTCTATTATTTTAAACCACATTGATAGTTCAAGTAAATGAAAGTTAACGGTCAACATCTACGGTAGGTCCACGTGCATTCAAGAGTGTGAGTTAACGTTGTGTATTTTATCTGCTATAATTGATCCTGTGATTCAAAGAGAGTCTGGTCTATGTACTGGAGTTCTGGCCTTGAGTGAATCCAGGACCCAAAGTGGCACAGAATCTCAATCTTGAGTCTTTGCTATTTCATTTTCAAGTCTCTATCATTATATGCCCTGCCTCTCCTTGCCACAAGCCCACTGCAATATGCTGGTGTTTAACCTAGGATGGGATGATTCTCCTACCAATAACACTCAACTCAGTAATGTGGTGGTTAGGAATCCACTTCTTCCTCCCCTATTCAGACCTTACCTAATTTTAAAAGTTCTGCTAACTGGAGAAAAAAAAAAAAAAAAAAGCTCTAAATTTTGTTGGAGGGGGTCACTGCTGGGGAAACTCTGGAAATCCCCATAAGATTCTAGCAAATCTGGTTGGTGTGGACTTTGGACATGACCGTAATATTAGGCTTCCACTTACAAGACCAAATGGAGTGTAGGTTGGAGTGGGGTGCACAGAGTGGCATGCTGCCCTTGGATCTTCTGGGGCTGGGCCAAGAGAATGTCACAGGATAGCACAGGGAAAGCCAGAGCAAACCAGCTATTGTCTCTGTGTCTTTGGCCCCATTCTGGAATAGCAGAGGAGGAGCTTTGCTGATGTACTATTCAGAGGCCTCCCTTCAAATCCTGAGAGGTTATCAGTAGCTTAGCTATTGAGGGAGCAGGGAGAACAGTTTCTCCCTCTAAATATATTCTCCAAAAGTGGAGCCTTTTAAAATACAAAGGCAGGCAATATGTTGACCTGCTTAGAGTGCATATGAAAAGATGTTAGAAGAAAGTGAGACCAGTTGATTCACAAAGACGTTAATCAAAGTGCTAACATTTTTAATTTTCTTACCTTCTACGAAGCTATAGGCATGTCCAGCCCTGCTCCCATGCTGTCACCCTCTGATATTAGAACCAGGCTATCCTCCAGAAAATACTCAATGCTCAAAGAATAAACTGAGAATAAGGCTCTTGGTGCCAAAGTGTGTGGGTGTTTCAAAAGGGGCTGAGTAGGGATGAGAGAGTATTGAGCAGTTTCTCTGTTGCTTAGGTTACCAGCAAAGCATTCAGACCTAGGTGAACCAGCCGCATCTCAGGACTAACTGCTCACACTTGGGATGCTGGAGTCACTCCTTCAAGATCCACCAACTTCACACTTACCTCCCTGATGGATCACTGGTTTGGAGATTTCTTTCTGAAGGTGAATTATTGACAGGTAAGGAATTTAAAGGTGGTTATGAACTATTATCCTGTTGCCAAGCTGGGATAACCTAGGGTTGATGGATTTTGAGACTCCAGTGATAAATTCACACCAGCTAGGCTGGGGTAAACCAAGAGAAAGTATATGTAAAAGATGGTCTTGGAACTCAGTTTATAATAATGACAAGTGCAATGAAAGTATATAATCTCACCACCCTTTATCAAGTTCTTATTCTTTTTCAGGCATTGTGTCTATGTACTTTTTGTTCATTTACTATATCATCTGATCCTTACAACCCTGAGGGAAGATTGTATCCCCAGTTGTAGATAAGGAACAGAGGCACAGACTTTTCAAAGTCATGTGAATACCAAGTTGTAGAGTTGAGGTTTGCACCTAATCATGCCCTTCACCTGTACTGTGCCTTCACTCCAATACTTGCTACCTTCTCTAGTAGAGGTTGAAGACGAAATAGGTTAGAAGAAGTTGCTTTATGACAGCTGAGGTCATAAATTGTGACAGCCAAAAGTGCCTTTAACAATTAAACTCGTAGCAAGGTTGATAATCAGGGTTTGAAAGAAGAAAAAAGAGAGTCAAATATAAAAGGCATGTGGTGGGGGAAATACACTAATTTGGCAAACTTGGTCTTGATGGAGGAAATGGCTTGTGGTGAGCTCTTAGAAGTTGACACACTAAACTAGATATTATGAAGCAATATTCACAATTACTCAAGATTACTAATAAAAATGTTGCTTCCAGAAAGAACCAAATCAGAAAGAAATATTTCTAAGTCCTTCAGAAATTGATTTGCAGATAATTGTCCTTAAGTACATTTATGAAGGGGAGCCTAATTTGTTTCCATTTGTATTTTGTAAATGTTCAGTTAAATGTGTGTTAAAAATATCTGTGGTTATTTTTGTTCAAGCTCTTTAACTTATACTCAAAGAAAAATTAAACTATTCAGATCCCTTTTTGTACTGGGCATTTTATTCCTGTCATTAATAGTAGTGACTTCCTACTTAAAGGAAATTTTGTGATTTACATACCATTAAAGGATAAAGTTCCTGGCTTTTTTTGTTTGCTATATTTAAATCTTATGGATGCTTAACAACATTTTTCCATATTATTTTTTTAGCTTCATTTACATAGCTTTTGGATTTATTTCTCATTCTTTCTGTCACTTTAGCATTTGAAATGAATTTCTTATTTCAATCATCCATCCGAGTCAGTTTCCTCCAGTTCAGTACATTTTTGGGGATGGACTTGGCAAGATTGCAACTACTAACATGGGAATTTTCAAACATAAAAAATATATATCAGAAGCCATAGGTATTTCAAGATTCCTTCCATCCTTTCTTCTCTGATGACCTTTTGGCCTAAAGCCCTGGGGCTATGCAATGTTATGAAGAAGTTCAAAGGACAGGCAGCTACAAGTACCATGTTCGGAACATGATTCACTTGGGGCATAAGATAACATTTACTCCAGGTATTAATGATTGCAGTCCACAAAAGTAAAAAATTGTTCCATTTTCTCTCTGCTCAAGTACAACACACACAAAAATGACCGGTGAAAGTAGCCACTTTCTAATAACAGCTTCCAGAGATCATGGAGAGGTGAAATTGTCACTGTGATGTGCACACAGCAGGGGCAATGTTACTCTCAAAGAGACCCATATTTTTTCCTAAGTATTATGATGGAAAAACTGCCAGCTACCCGAATTCCAATTGAAAGCTTCTCCAAACAAAAACAGAGTTTTCTCTGGGACCCTGAATAAACATGATGTTGTACTTTCCAGAGCAGTAGCTGTTGGGAGTAAATTTCTTGGGACCACCATATTTTGCTGCCAGTATAATTTTGATTTTTCCCTGGTACTGCAATTATTAACATGTCATGCCTACAGAAGTAACTTGAGAATAACAATCACTTGTTTTTATTCTAGCTCTAGAATTGCTCACAAGACATCAGGAGAAAATGGCCAGTAACCATGTACAGGGATATTGATTGGAGAGCTTTAAGCTTGGTCTCCTGAATATGGCTGTGTACAGGAGGCACCCTGCTGTACCCAGCCTGGAGGAGAGGGTCCAGTCAAAGGAACTGTGACAATGGACCACAATCAATACTCTCCTTGTACCATTCTTGGGCCAATATTGCATAACCAGCTTCATAGCACGGAAGGACAGTATAACTGTTGCAAAACTTCTTTGGTGCATAGATGTGGAAATGATACTTAAGCTGCCATTTGCCCTTTACCCTTAAACTTGCAGGAGGGGGCTAAAATCAGTGCAGTCACTAGGGTAAGGGTCAACACTCAATAACTTTTGGGTGAGAAGCAGCACTATTGGCTAATGTGGCTAAGGCAATAAACAAATTATTCTGGAATATGGACCCTGTGTTGGGAACAAGTCTTTGAAGATATGAAGGGAAATTTCTTCTAGGCCCTCTATTATTCAAGAGAAAATCTTAGCAATAGAGAAGTAAAGGGTCAAGTGTAGAGGATGCACAAATCTTGAAGCCAAGTTCTAGAAGAGTTCTGCATCCTCCTTCTCTAGCTCTTTCCCTTAAATGACATATGTTCTTGTTCTCTTCCCTGTTTTCTAGTTTAGTCTTGCTTCAAGAAAGGAGTTGGAATTCACTCAATTAAAAGTAAATATAACAACCTAAGGACTCCCTCTCATACACAGATACATTCAAACATGCAGCATTTGAATAGGTAAAGCTATGAACTAAAGCAATAAAACAGTTATGGTAGAAGCTACAGCAATACAACTTTTGAGGTAGAATCAGTTATTGATAAGAAAGAATGAAATTATTTTGTATGTCATGCCAAGGGCAGGAGAGAGAGGGAGGGAACACTGAAACAATATTTTATCACACTCTAACTTTTAGAAAGTACTTGCAAAGAAAATTTATTTCAGTCTTGCCTCTTCTTTCTTCAATTAGCATGCATCTGTTTCTATGTCTACTTTTACTGCTGATCTGTAAAACCTGTGAGGACAAAGAAATGGATCTGTCATTCATTCCTACGCTCCCAATGATTACAGCCATGTCAGAACCAAATAAACCATCAGAAAATTTTGTTGAATGAATGAGTAATTGGCTTAATTAAACTTCCAATCCAGAAATTATCATGAGAAATAAAATAGGTAGACTATAATCAAACCCCAGGGATATTAAATCTTATTCTCCTTCTGTATTTTCTGTTTATTTTTTGTTCTGCTTTTTACTGTAGTGTGCCAAGGTCTAGTTTCTGACCACTTAGCATTAAGTAAATTGACTGTAGTAGAAGGTAAGAGGCCCAACTGCATTTTGGGGAACATCCATTGCAGATCAGAGATTAGACCAAGAGCTAAGTAAATTTCACTTCATTCATTCATACGTGAATCATCTCTTGTCTTTCTTCATCTGGCAGAACATCACAGTTCTCATCCAAACAGAAGGAGTTTAAATCCAAAATAAGCACATTAAGCATATCTAGAGATCTAATGTTTGCACTCACAGCAACATTCATACAACCATGGTGATCTGTCTGCAAAAGTATGTTTCTAAATAACAAAACCATGGCTCAACATGATATCAACAAGTGTCTAGAAGAATAGTATAGAGAGCTCAGAAATCAAACCTCACATTTTTGACCAACTGATTTTTACCGAGGTGACAAAGACCTCTCAATTGAGAAAGAATAGCTTCTTCAACAAATGGTGCTAAGAAAACTGAATCCCCATTTGCAAAAAACAAGGAGGACCTCTACCTCACACCATATACAACCATATACAATAATCAACTCAAAATGGATCACGGACCTAAATATAAGAGCTAGAATTATCAAACTCCTAGAAAAAAACATAGGGAAGCATCTTCAGGATCTTGTGTTAGGCAATGGTTTCTTAGACTTTATGCCCAAATACAAGCAACAAAAGAGAAAATAGATAAATGGGACCTTATCAAAATAAAAAAAAAATAAAAATCTTTGCCCCTCAAAGGACATTATCATGAAAGTAAAAAGACAACCTACACAAACGGAGAAAATATTTAGAAACCACATATCTGATAAAGTATTAATATTCAGTATACATAAACAAATACTTCAATTTTAACAACAAAAAGACAAACAGTCCGACTTAAAAATGAGCAAAACACTTGAGTAGACGTCTCTCTAAAGAAGATATACAGATGGCCAAAAAAGCACATGAAAAGATGTTCAACATCATTAGCCATCAGGGAAATGCAAATCAAAAGCACAATGAGATACCATGTCACACCCATTAGAATAGCTGCTATTAAAAAAAAAAATAAAAACAGGAAATAAGTGTTGGAGAAGATGTGGAGAAACAGAAACACTCATTCTTTGCTGGTGCCCAATGTAAAATGGTGCAGCCATTGTGGAAGACAGTTTGGTAGTTCCTCAGAAAGCCAAGTATAGAATTACCATATGAACCAGCAATCCCACTACTAGATTATAACCAAAAGAATTGAAAGCAGGAACTCAAACAGATATTCACACACTGATGTTCATACTAGCATTATTCACAATTGTCAACATATGGAAGCAACACAAGTGTACATCAACCAATGACAAGATAAACAAAATGTGGTATGCACATGCAGTGGAATATGATATTAGCCATAGAAAGGAATGATTTCTGATACATGCAGCACCATGGATGGACCTTGAAGACGTCAAGTTGAGTGAAATAAGCTAGACGCAAAAAGACAAATATTGTATGATCTCACTGATTTGAAACAATTAGAATAAGCAAACTCATAGAATCAGAACCTAGAATATAGGTTACCAGGGGATGGGTAGGGATAGGGAAAGGAAAGTTAAGGCTTGAAAGATACAGGATTCCTATTTGGAATGATGGAAAAGTTTTGGCAATAGATAGTGGTAACGTTAGCACAACATTTGAATGTAATTAACAGCACTGAAATATATGTATCTGAATATGATTAAAAGGGGAAACAGATTGTATGTATGATAACAGAATAAAAACAAAAATAAATCCATTGAGCCATGCTACACAAGCAGTGAACTCTAAGTTAAACCATGGACTTTAATTAATAGTACAATTATAAAAATGTGCTATTATCGATTGTAACAAATGTTCCACACCAATACAGGATATTTTTGTGGGGTGGTGTATGGGGATCCTGTGTTTTATGCATGATTCTTCTGTAAACCCACAACTTCTCTAATAAAGGGGGGAAAAACAAGACTGTCTAGGAGGAATTAGGAAAATAATGCTATAGACTCAGATTCAAAGAACTTGTTTTATATGATTAAAATAGTGTAAGGCACTGAAAGTCAGGAACATAAGCCTCATTGCTTCAGGAGTCCCAATTGCTTAGCCTCTTTATTTTAATTCTCACTTCTTCTTTGCCAAGACAAGCTACCAGTAACTTCTACTTTTATTCCCTATGGTTTGAAAAACTTCAAAAGTTGTGGGTATTTTGAACCTTCAATATAAAGTATTGACATTCACCACAACAGAATTCAATTTTTACAGCCTCATAACTGAGTAACACTGACATACAATTATGTATTGGATATTGCACTTCATTTATTTTTGAGCTCATTATCTTTTTGCTAGTTTGGAAAGGATTTTAGGTATCTACTTGGATGCAAACAGTTGCTGTGGCTATTGAGGCAGATCAGTACAGCTCTAGAGATGAGCATTGACTGGCCTTCAGCAGTTGACCAATGGGAGAGGGTGAGGAGAAGGTATTGCTGTCCTCTGCAAGAGCAGAAGAGCTTTCCCTTGGGTGCTCCTGGAGCCTACTTAGTGTCTTCCCACGCTCCATTTCCTTGGCTATGTTTGGTCAAAGTTCCTCTTGGTAGTTAGGGAAAATGAACCTTAACTGTGAGGACAATGAGATTCATCCTACCCAAGAATGAGCCCAGAGACAACTGAAATACTCAAGTAAGATTCTCCCTTAAGTGTCTCAGAGCACCTCCAGGATCTCGTGTGGCAGGTTTTCTGGATTCAATGTCACTGCAGAAGCTGTGTGAATATACCATCTCCCCACGTTAACCTGTGGAATTGCAAGAGTGGGGGGTTCTATCTTAATTAGGCTCTATGTTGGCTCAAGACTCTGGATACTCCTCTGCATAACTCCTAGAGAAGTGTCTGTTTTCACAGACTAGAGAGCCTCTTAACAGCCATCATGTACAGATTGGGGGAACCCCCACAATTGTGAATGGCAGGAAGCCCCCACATGTGGGATTGATATCCTCTCCTCTAGTCACAGAGATTCCAGGTGAGAGTCTTGTCCACCATGAGATACAAGCCCAAAAATTATTTAAAAGTAAAACTGTGTAGATTGCATGCAACTTTAAGTAGCCTCGTTCTGCATTATATTTTTTATAATAAAATAGAAACTGATAGCACCAGTATTAATAATGATGATAATATAATACCTAAATTTTGGTTTGTCTCTGTAATGTACTTGGGCTACACTGTGCTCTTTGCATGAGTTATCTCAATTAACCCAAGAAAAAACTTGTATGATAAGTTCTGTTATTATCACTATTGTTTTACAGATGAGGAAACTGAGACCTAGAGATAGTAAATGGCAGGCCCAAAGTCAACCAACTGTTCAGTGGTGGATCTGTATCTCTAACTTGGAGCTGGAAGTGATCTTGAGGATCAACCAACTTTCTCTGTAAAGGGCCAGATCATAAATATTCCAGACTTTGTGTTACAACTTCTCAACTATCCATTGTAGTATGAAAGCAGAATAGACATACATAAATGAATGAGAGTGACTGTGTTGCAGCAAAACTTTATTTATAAAACAGGTGGTGGCCTGGATTTGGTCCACAAGCCATAATTTGATGACCTCTAGTCTAGTAAAAATCCCTTATTTACACATGAGAAAACTGAAGTCCAGAGAGGTGAAGGTATTTATACTGCTGTTTGTGATCAGAAACCAGATGAAAGGTCACTTGAGTCTCAGTCCTGTAATCTTTTCATTTAGCCAGTATTTTGGTTTGTTAATGCTGACATTCTTCACTGAAGGATGGCCAATGGCATCCAAAAACCTCTGTTAGCTGGGAAGCGACGTGGCTGGCATCTGCTTGCTCCCAGGTTGCATTTCAAAATGCCTTCTCCAAAATGTCAATGTCAGCTTCCAATGGCCATCTTCAAAATGTGTTTCTCAGCTGCAGCTAGCTCCTTCTGTCTGTGAACTCTTTATATGGGTCCAGTGATTTAATTCAGACCCACCCTGAATGGGTGGGGTAACACCACCATAGAAATTGTCCAATCAAAGGTCTTCCCCACAGTTGATTGAGTCACATCTCCATGGAAACACTCAGTAGGTTCCAACCTAATCAACACTAATATGTCTGCTCCCACAAAATTGCACCAAAGATAATGGAGTTTTGGGGGACATAATACATCCAAACCAGCACAGCCAGATTTAAGCGATTTCACCAATTAATATGGTAAGAAATTTTAATATCCTATATAAAACAAATGGAAAATTCACTTGAAACTATGAAAGGCCCATATAGATCTTTTTGCTCAGTAAAGGCTAATTTCGAACCAAGACTTTTCTACTTTGCCTGATTTGTATTGATGTGGTACACATAGCTCCAATAACAAGCAGAGAAATCTAAAACACATCTCATTAAGTCAAATAAAGAATTAGGGGAGGCCATTATTTAAATTTTGACAGACAAGATGATGAAGCTGAATAGTCCCACCAACACACATGCAAATATTCAATTGTGAGGAGAGCAAGACACAGGCCCTCAGTTCCTTTCACCTGAAGTGGCTGTCCAGGTTTTCCTTCCAGGCTTTATATAGACCTATTAATACATCCCCTAATTGAAACAGAAAAAGTTCCCTCCCACTATCTCTACGACCAAAATTCAGAACCTTTGAAATTTCACCTGAAAGGTGATTCACCAAAAACTTGAGAACTTATTGTTATAAGTACTAACAACTTGGAACATTTTTCATTGAATTGATCTTAAAAGTGTATCAAATAATAAAGTCACCAAAAGATAATATTGTGCTACATCAAAGAGGCAACAGAGTTGATCCTTGACTCTGATGAAACAAGACCTTTAACAATAATACCAATAACAGCTATTTTTATAGCTAACATTTACTGAGCATTTACTCAATCCCTGGCTCTGTTCTAAAGATTTTATATTTAATCCTCAAAATCACAAATGAGGGCAAAGAGGTTCACCTATTCGAAGTTGTGCAAATCCTAAGAGGCAGGACTGGAATCCTGGCAGCTAATCTGAGAGCCTGAGCAATTGACTGATTGCAGAAGCCCAAGCGCTTAGGTCAGGTTGCTGGGATTCAGGTACCTGCACTGCCTGAGTGCCTTTTGCACAAATTCTCTGAGCCTATGCTTCCTCATCTGTGAGGCAAGGATAATGACGGTCTGGCCTTTATAGAGTTTGAGTGTAAATTAGTGATGTAATCCATGCAAAGTGCTTAGCCACACATAAATAAATTTTATGGATTATTATTATTAAATTGTTTTAAATAGATAAATAAATAGTGCCCAAACTAATCCCTTAGGGTCAAACAGGACTGGATCCAAATTCTGTTTCCACAATCTGCCAGCTATCTGATCTCATGTTAGATATTCAAGCACTTGATCCTCAGTTTCTTCTTCTGTAAAATGGGAGCAATACTTAGCTCACAGAGTTCAAGTGAGAAAGCAAAGATGTGATGCATTCAGGGCCTCCACTGCAGTGCCAGGCACAGGGAAGATGTTGGGTAAATGTCATTTGACTCTCAGCCTTACTCCAGTCACTCCTGCTCCCTTCTAGCTGGGCAAATCTACAAAGCCGTCAAAACATTTATCCACCATGGCTCAGGCACTAAGCATGGACTGTGAAACAACTAACGAGGCCCTCACCTCTCACAGAGTTTAGGGTCTAGGGGGGAAGAAACACAAGGAAACCATAGCAATTACAAGTAGGCAAGTACAGGGTACTGGGTTGGGGGGTGGGGGGGCACTTACCCCATGTATTGGAATCAGGGAATGTGCCAGGAAAGCTCTGAGAATTAATATGAATTAGCAAGGCAAGAGAAAAATTTTAAGTGTCCCAGGCAGAAGGAAACAGAGAAACAAAAGCCTGGAGGCACACAGAGTGGACCATTCAAGATACTGAGATCAATTTTCAGTGTGGCTTGAGTATTAAGTTCTAGAGGGAGAGGGAAAAACATGAGGATTCAGAAGTAAGGTCTGGTAAACTGGAGTCATTGAAGGGATTTTCAATGGGGTGAGGGTTGGCTGACATCATCAGATTGACTTTTAAAAGAATTACTCTGGGTGTAACATCTAGGGTCTTAGTCCACCCTGCAATGTTTTATCCTCTCTCTGAACAATCACAGCCCTGATCATTTGTGTCATTCATTTACCATGTAGTCTCATATTGTTTTATCATTTTAATCATAAATATTCTTTGCATATTTCTCATCTTTCACTTCTTTAGAACTTTCACAGTGCCCTGCAGACAATAAGTACTCAGCAACTGTTGATGTGTCCTATCATTCCCTGAAGCCAGGGCTCTTATAGAGTCCCTTTATATCCCCTACATTATCTAGCAGAGTTTCATGTTATTGAGTAATAAATATTTTAAACTTAACTAAAAACAGTGGTACTCTTCTTCATTCAGAGTCGTTCTCAGCCTGCATGCATTGTTTCTGAGAATTCAAAACACGTACTCTAACAGGGAAACAGATAAACAGAAACACAAACATTGCTCCACACAAAATATCTTCACTGCCACCTAAGATGACCTTCTACTGAACTGTCTATCATCAGTATAGTTTAGGAAAATCATAAAAATTGGGAGCCCGAGTGCCCAGAAAGTCAGAAAAGAAGGGGGTGGTGTGCCAGCAGGAAATCAGGAGGCAGGCAGACAAGCTTCTTAACAAGAATAAAGAGTATGCCTTGTCATAGCCTGCCAAATGTTCTCCCACCACACCTGGATGGAATCATCCCAGGCTGTGCAGAGCCCACACCTCTGACAGCTCTGTGAATAACATGGCCTCATCTATCACCTATTGGGCAAACACTTCCCAAGGAGGAGGATGAAAGAATTGGTCATTTACTGATGAATGGGTTAATTAAAACATTCCACACTCGTGGCGACAGTAGTTGATATTTGGTTGCTTACTTGAAACAGTTTAGAAACAATAGGGAGGGAAGGAATTTCGTGTGTGAAAGCTGGGACCTGCCCAATTCTGGTGCCCTAGTGACATTTCCTAAAGCAGTTCAATGAAATAAACATAAATGATGCTTCTGTAAGCCAGCTCTTCAATGAGGTATAATATTCCTATTTTCCCCCAAATAGTCCTCTGATTTAATAGGTAACTTGAATTTCTCTTCAGTGACGCATAACAATGCTGACAGTAAGTCACACTGAACACAAACTGGAAAGATAGGAGCATTAGCCCTGGAGCATGTAGGTCTGAAAACAGGACATGCCAGTTACAGATGGGGAGAAAACAGCCAGATGAGAAACTCATTCCAGGTTTTATGTTAAGGAAAGAAGGAATTCATTAAACTGCCTCAAACTAGCATCACTGTGGCTGTGATGAAATGAGTATTCTTTAACGAAAGAGGATCACAAGATAGTCTATGGATATTTTTTAACAATGGCTCTCCCCTTAAAAAAGACATTCGGAGGAGCAATCAACAGTCAGTGGGAAACTCTGTGGCCATATATCTAAAAATGGCATTAAAAGCATATTAGTCTCAAAGTGATTGTCTTTGAAATGGTAAACCCTGCTGAGAGCTTTGTTAGTGGGTCAGCTTGGGCATCTCAGTGCCTGGGAGTGACTTCCATCAGAGGAAGAAGAAAGTAACTGTGTTAAGAATCTTTATGAGTTCAGAGTAATCAGAGGACAACGTTCAGTTTTCATTAACTTAGCAAATGAGAGTGAGAAAGACAAAGCTTTACCTGATGTGGGTACAGCTCAAAAGCAGATAGTCTTTTAGAATCTATCCCTTATTTGAGTACATCTTTGAGTACATACATTCTACCCTCTCCCAGGCATCCTCACAACTCAGCCCAAGGCCATGTTCTATTTAATGAAGGTGGAGTTTAAAGAATGGTCCGATAAGAATTATCCTGGCCCTAGCAGGAGGCATCTGTTAGTCATCTGTTAGATGCCAGGCCCTTTTCTCCTTACATGTATGACCTCCTGGTCTAATAACGACCCTCAACTTAGCATCTCCTACATTAATAGTCACAGAGTCCAGAATTCATCAATCCCTCTTTTTGACAAATTTCTTTCTAAAAATATCAAGGGAATTTGACGGAGCTGGCAGATACCTGAAGAGGTTCGCACAGCACCAAGAAGACCTGAGTGAAATCTTCTGGGCAATGATTGGCTCATTTAGACACATAGCTGGGTGAACCTTCCATTTGCACACTAAAGCTAAACATCATAAGTTACTCCCATCCATCCCCTGTATGGCAACGAATTGGACACCATTCTCTTTCTGTCTTAGCTACAGGTCAAAACAGAAGCAATGCAAGAGCCTATCCTTTCCAAGTGGGGTTTTGGCTAGAACATAAATCCTGCTCACTTCCCATCGATGCTTTCAGATCTGGGTATTATCACATTTCTGAATGAGGGACGTTCATCAGCTGCTTTCCTATTTAAAGTAGTTCTGCTCTCAATCCCACTGCCTCCTCTGCAAATGCTACCTAGCCCTCAATTCCAAGCTTCATGCCATTTCCTCCTGTCTTCAGTGTTATGGCCTATGTTGTCTACATTTTTTTTGTTCAGTCTGTCCAGTACATAGCCATCAGTCACACATGGCTAGTGTGCACTTGAAATGTGGCTAGTCTGAATTGAAATGTCCCTTAAGTGTAAAATATTCATTAAATTTTGAAGACATAGAATGAAAAAAAATCTAAAATATATCAATAACTTTATATTAATTCCATTAAAATTATATGTGGCTCATATTTCTGACTCACACTCTTTTCCTATTGGATAGTGCTGGTCTACATCTTTTCAACTTAAAGGGTGGCCCACACGCCAACATCCTGAGTTTCGCTTGGAAGTTTGCTAGAAATGCAGAATCTCAGGCTCTATCCCTGATCTGTAGAATCAGATCTACATAGTAACAAGAGCTCTGGGGTGATTCCTATACACACTGAAGTTTGAAAAGCTTATGTTTCTACCAATCATTTTCGCACTTCAGCATCTGTAGTCATAGATCATGTGTTTCATTTGTACATGTTACAACTTCTCGTTGCCAAGAAAAACATTTAAACCTCTATGCATCTATACCTTTTTTAAGATGAGCAAAAAAGTATATGTATCAATCTAGCAAATAGGTCAAAGACAGAGAATCTCATCTCTACCTAACTGTATCTTAATTTCAATGGAGCCTGTGAAATATCCTGAGAAAAGAGGAAATGCAGACCACAACCAGCTGCCTCTACCTAATATGAGTTAATGCAGGATATTAAAGATGGGGTTATTGTGTCACAAAGCACAGCCCAGGTGGACAAAAACAGGCAGAAGGCAAAACCACCAGGGTATCAAGTTTAGGCTCTCCCATGCCCCAAAGGCAAATTTCTCATGATTCACCCCAATTCACTTTCACTCTCCCCATTTAGGACTTTCTAATAAAATAAAGAATGAAAATAGCCAGAAACAGCTGGGGATGAGTTACCATGACATGGGATTTGGAAAATGGAATTAGACATGTTCTAGTTAGAGGACAGATGGAAGACTTGTGTGTTGAAATTGTTGTAGAATGAGAGAAATAATCAATAGAAAAATCAAAATCCTGAACTATGGTGGGTGGAGCTGTATGGGGAGCAGTATTTTTTTTTCCTGGCATTGTACTTTTCTCAAGGTTCTTGGTATGTTAAAGCCAGCAATTTGGGGCATGTTTTGCAGCTTTTAAATACCAATTGCTGTTATGGTAGTAATGGAAGCAGGCAGCAAGTTGTGGGCCAACATTATCTGTTTTAATGTTGACTGTAATTCTGGTTTTTGGTAATTATTGTTTTATTTTAAATAAAAAAGAGCTTGTTTTTAGCAGTACTCTGCATAATTTATTACCTGTGGCACATCAATTGCAAGAAAGCTAAAACTTTAAATATTGGCTAACAAAATAAAAGGCACTTTATTACACAAAGAAAATTAAGTAAAATAAACACATATTCACAATTTAGAAGGCTATGCTTTCCTTTTGTTTTGTGTATTCATAAACTACTTTCAGCAGCTCAGGAGACTCTTCTAGGTTTACAGGACCATTACTCCTTCACAATTTCTTTTTCTGACTTTGATAATGATAAGTAATCTACAAGCTTTAGTTTTCTACTCTACTAACACCTCCCAAATATATAAGCCTATAAAGTCATAGCCCAGCATGCAGATTGCTTTCCCTGCATTTGATCTATGGAAGCCAATTAAGTAAAGATCATTTGCATAGTCAAAATCTTGGCTAAACAAATAGTATTTCCACAGCCTATTTCAGCCAGAATGTGAAAAAAAAAAAAAAAAAAAAAGTCCCAAGGATAAATATTCTCCTGCATCTAGTATTATAAATACAGATAAAATAGCAGATGAGATATCCAAGTTTTGGGATGATAGCCTTATGAATGTATAGATTTGGTTGGTCTTTCTTTCTACTTGGATACCATAAGGAAGGCCACTAGGAAGCCCAATTAGTAATCAGAACCTATTCTCTGAGCATCCTCTTCACATCCTTGCCCTAAGTAGAATCTGGTTTCTCCCTGGAGGACACAGCCCCCAAATTGTGTTAAGGTTTTTCCTCACACAGTTCTTTTTCCTAATGGGTTTGTATGTGGATAAGTGAACTATGCTCTTCCTTGCTGCTTTTAGACTATTTTTCCTCCCTCTTCTTGGAAAAATCTCCAGCTTTGAATATCAGCAGACTCTGTCACCCATACCACTCATTACTGCTGTCATTCAATGAACCCCAAGTAATTTCTCCTCATTTCTCAAAATTTTAGTTCCTGGCTCACGTCACTATTATGATATACATGAACTCTCTAACCTCATCATCAATCAGTGCTTTGGATTTCTCTCTTCCATTGATCCCGTATTCTTCACCACCTCACCACTCTCTCTTAAATTCACACTTCAGATCCTGTTTTCACCAATGCTCCAGTTTGTTAATGCTGCTGTTATGCAAAATACCAGAAATGGAATGGCTTTTATAAAGGGGGGTTATTTGGTTACAAATCTGAAGGCCATGAAAATGCCAAAATTAAGGCATCAACATGAGTGTAACTTCATCTAAGGAAGATCAGTAGCATCCAGAAAACCTCTGTTAGCTGGGAAGGCACATGGCTGGCATCTGCGGATCCTGGGTTGTATTCCAGCTCCTCTCTCAGTTCCTGTGCATTCTTTAAAATGTTGCTTTTGGGGTGTTTTGTCCTCTCTTATCTTCTGCTTAACAAACACTGGGCTAGTATCTCCGAAGTGTCAGCAAAAGTCTGGTTTCAGTGGCCATCTCCAAAATGTCTCTCTTGGCTGCTCTCCAAAATGTCATTCTCAGCTGCTCTGAGGTCCTTCTGTTTGTGAGCTCTTTTATAGATTCCAGTGATTAAATCAAGACCCACCCTGAATGGGCAGGGTCCATATCTCTATGGAAATAATCTAATCAAAGTTATTACCCATAGTTGGGTGGGTCACATCTCCATGGAAACATCCAATCAAGAGCTCACACCATAATCAAAAAGATTAATCAATCTGCCCCCACAAGATTACATCAAAGCACATGGCTTTTTCTGGGGGACATAATATATACAAACCAGCACACCCAATAATAAAATTTCTCCATCATCCTGGTTTCTTGCATTTCACTGTCTGCTGACCATCTCCAAACTCTATTTCATTCCTTTTAATATTTTGACCCCAACAATTTTTTCATCTCAGCAGGACCTCTAATCATGATGATTCCACAACTTTTTCAATGATTTTTACCTCTTATTATCTTTGTACACTTTCTTATCCACTTTACCATCCCTGGTCAACCACTCCTTTGTAAATTCCCTTGACTCCTTTGTCTCTCTCTTGCTTTGATATACTCCCTTTTTTTTTATCTTCATTTTATTGAGATACATTCACATACCACGCAGTCATACAAAACAAATCGTACATTCGATTGTTCACAGTACCATTACATAGTTGTACATTCATCACCTAAATCAATCCCTGACACCTTCATTAGCACACACACAAAAATAACAAGAATAATAATTAAAGTGAAAAAGAGCAATTAAAGTAAAAAAGAACACTGGGTACCTTTGTCTGTTTGTTCCCTTCCCCTATTTTTCTACTCATCCATCCATAAACTAGACAAAGAGGAGTATGGTCCTTATGGCTTTCCCAATGCCATTGTCACCCCTCATAAGCTACATTTTTATACAATTGTCTTCGAGATTCATGGGTTCTGGGTTGTAGTTTGATAGTTTCAGGTATCCACCACCAGCTACCCCAATTCTTTAGAACCTAAAAAGGGTTGTCTAAAGTGTGCATAAGAGTGCCCACCAGAGTGACCTCTTGGCTCCTTTTGGAATCTCTCTGCCACTGAAGCTTATTTCATTTCCTTTCACATCCCCCTTTTGGTCAAGAAGATGTTCTCCGTCCCACGATGCCGGGTCTACATTCCTCCCCGGGAGTCATATTCCACATTGCCAGGGAGATTCAATCCCCTGGGTGTCTGATCCCACGTAGCGGGGAGGGCAATGATTTCACCTTTCAAGTTGGCTTAGCTAGAGAGACAGGGCCACATCTGAGCAACAAAGAGGCATTCGGGAGGAGGCTCTCAGGCACAATTATAGGGAGGCCTAGCCTCTCCTTTACAGCAACCGTCTTCCCATAGGTAAAGCCTATGGTGGAGGGCTCAACCCATCAGACCACCAGTCCCCTAAGTCTGTGGTCATGTTAGCAACCATTGTGATATACTCCCTTTTGAAACTATGATCCTGGTTAAATCTAACTCTCCCCCTACTCTATCCCTAGACACATACAGTTGAATGGGCTTGAGTTAACTACCCAACCACTTTGATGGGTTTCCTGATTAATTACTGAATTTCAAATGGCTCCTTAGTGCTGCCAGGCAATCTCTTACACATGATTATATTATATTATATTATATTATATTATATTATATTATATTATATGTTATGTTGTATTGTATTAATATTACATTAGTCATCGTATATTATATTATAAAATTATTTTTATTATATATTGTTCATTCATCTATCCACTCCCCTTAATGAGTATTTCATAACTTCTCTCTGGAAACCTCAAAATCTCCTTCACTATACTTATCCTCAACTGATGATACTTGCTTCCTACTTCACTAAAAAGTTGAAATAATCAGAAGAGAAGGTCTGCAAATTCCCAACACCACATTTTTCACCAATCAGAATCTGTCTTTACATTTTGATGAATATCCAGGCTTCTGACTTAAGAGAATAACCCTACTTGAATACCAGATTCCTTCCACTCTTGCCTACTCAAGGGAAGTGCTACATTTCCCCTGCGATCTCCTACATCATCCTATTTCCCTGCCTATAAGATTATTTCCACCAGCATACAAATATGTCATTATTTCTCCCATCTTAAAAAAAAAAGAATAATAAGGAGCAAACTTTCTTTACTTCCCTAACAAATACTGCTCCCTAGGTAAAATTCCTTGCAACAACTTTATGTACTTATCTGTAATTCCTCTTTCCCCATTCTTTCTTAAAGTCACTCCAATCAGCTTTTGCCCCACTCACTCCACCAAAATTGCCCTTGTAATGGTCACCAATGACATCCACATTCCTGTACCTAGTGGTTAGTTTTAGTCCTCATTTTACCTGATCTCTCAGCAACATTTAAAAGAGATGATCACTCCCTTCTTGGTACACTAATTTGGTCTGCAAGAGTTAGGCTTTCCTTGACTTTTCTCCTACTTCATTGGTCACTGCTTTTCATTCTCCTTTGTACTCCCCTTATCCTTGGCTTCTTAATGTTCAACTACCTAGTGCTCAGTTCCTGGATATCTTCTCTTCTACACTCACTCCTTTGGTGATTTCATCCAGTCCCTCGTATTTAAAAGCCTGTTTGCCACATAGTTTCAAAAGCATGTCTCTAGCCCTAATCTCTTCTTTGCATTCCAGATTTGCATTGCCAACTATCTACTCAGCTTGGATGTTATAAGGCAGTTCAGTTTCAATATACCCAAACTGAACACTGATGCCCGTCCCCCTCCAAAATTACACCAAACTCTGCCTTTCCTATCCCAGTTGACTATAACTTCATCTTTCTAATCCCTCAGCGCAAAAACCTTAGAGTCATTCTTAACTCTGCTTTGTCTTTTATACTCCACATTCAGTATCAGGAAATGCTTTCGGTCTTTCCTCAGCAGTTACCAGAATATGACCACTACTCTTCACTTTCACTTATTCCACCCTAGTATGAAGTGTGAATCATCATTATCTCTCACCTGGCTTGTCATGATAATCTTTATCAGGTCTACCTTAAAAGGCAAAAGATCAACTGATTAGAGATCCTAGTGGGGTTAAAAGATAACTGGGAATCAAAGTTCTAAGGGGAGGGTACAATGTCTGTTAATCAATCTATCTATCTGTTTATCCATCCTTGCTTTCAATTCTTTGGGGTATATACCTAGAAATGGGATTACCAGGTCCTATGATACTTGTTTAATTTTTTATGGAACTGCTAAACTGTTTTCCACAGCAGCCATGGAAAACCATTTTACATTTCCACCAAAAATATACTGAGGTTTCCATTTCTCTTCATCCTCACCAGCACATCATTTTCCATTTTCCATTAAAAAAAAAAAAATAGCCATTCTAGTGGGTGTAAAGTGTCATTGCTTTAATGTTTAATGATGTTTAGCATCTTTCCATGTGTTTTTTCTTTTGGCCATTTATATATATTCTTTGAAAAAATGCCTATTCAAATCTTTTGCCCATTTTTAAGTTGGGTTTGTTTTGTTGTTTTGAGTTGTAAGAGTTTTTTTCTATATTCTGGATATTAAATCCTTATCAGATATATGGTTTTCAAATATTTCATCCCACCTGTAGGTTTTCATTTTTCTTGTTAATAGATGAACAAAAATTTTAAATTTTGTTGACGTCTGATTTATCTAATCTTTTTCTTTCATTTCTCATACTTTTGGTATTAACTCATCTCTGCCCACTTGACCCTTTTTTAAGAGTCTATCTCATTAGGCCAGGCTCACTCATATTAATTATCCCTTTAGCTTAACTCAAAGTCAACAAAGAAGGGACTTGAATTATATCTGAAAAATCTTTTCACCTTTTCCATATTAACATATAAGGTAACCTAATCCCAAGAGTGATACCCATTGTATTCACAGGTTCTGCACACATTCAAGGGGAGGCAATTATGCAGGACATTCACACTATGGGGCAGGAATCTTGAGAACCATTGAGCATTCTGCCTACCATACTAAGTAACTCAAATATTGGAATAATAACTTAGTGTCCTAAGCAATTAAAATAGAAGAAAAGCAATAGGTAGATTTGGAAAAAAAAAGAATGGAGGAATTCAGTTCTTCAACTTTTAACTACCATCTAATGTCGAGTTTGAGAATAATCTGAAAATAGTAATAAAGACAATGAAACAAAGAAGCACCAAATTCCAGCAAAAATATATAATGGGACATACAGAAAAAGATGATGGAAATCTAGAAGATGAATAATCACAAAATGGACCAGTATATTTCCCACTTATTGCCTTAGTCACAAAGGATAACATTTCTTATCAGATTTCCAGTTAAAAGGAACTGAAACTTGAAACCAGAACTCCACTATAATCCTTTTTATTTTGTTCTGTATCTATTTATGCCTAATTTCAGTGTATAGCAAAAGGCTATGAAGTTCTGGTTTCAGAGTTTGGGTTCTGTTGTTCTCAACATCAATTCGTAATTTTTACAAGGCCCTGAATTTGAGAATCTCTTCCAGGAACTATACCCACATTTGGTAAACAGCAAACAGAGAGGATGAAGAAAAGGAGTGATTATTATAAAAGTAAGTATACCTTCAAGGTAAGGAAAGAAATAATTTGATGGAAGATGTGGTCAACAGTGCCACATCTACGGGGTGGCGAAAAACAATGACTATCGATTAATTATTACAAAACCTTTATCAAGAGGCAACCTTTTTTTTTTAAAAAAAAAAAAAACAAGTCTCTTTTTCAAATATGGATCTATACATTAACACAATATTTCAAAGCTGTGGGATCAGTGCGGAGCGTTTGGAAAAATCAAGTCCTCCACACCAGTCAGTGGCCCCAGTCAACTGTGTCTATAGGAATTCTTAGAACGGGTCCCCCAGGCATTCGCCACCAAAGGCCCCTGTACTTTTCTCAAGAGATCACCAGGCCATTTCCCAACAAAGAAGCATAAGTTAAACAAAAGTACATTTAATAGCCTAGAGTGCAGAAAATCTGAAATTCAGTCAGAAGTACAGGCTAATATAGTCTCAGTTTTCCCAGAATGGGGGAAGCTGCCAAAGCTAAAGTAATCAAGTGGCTCCCAGGTGAGAAGATAAAAGAACTGAAGCAACCCATGTAGCGTACTTAACTGTCTCATGGCATGAAACTGATATCATTGACCTTCCTAGTCAGATTCTATAACCTCAGGTCCTCTAGATTAGAAAACAGAAGTTAATAATCCCATGGCTCAACTACTATTCTGTATCACTTTGAACAAGATCCTTGACCCTCCTGCTTCACATTTTTGCTTCTCTATAAAATGATAATAATAACATTTGCCACCTACTTCTCAGCAATTTTGTTATTGCTGATTTTTCTGAATTCCTGCAACGTGCCAATGAGTGTAGAACACTGCTCTCTGGAGTTAAAGTTCACATGTGAGCTGATATGTACAGGGTGTACACATCAAAGTTTTTCTATAGCTGTTCACAAATACAGTTTATATTTCTAGAGCCATGTCCTAACAACTCGGTCCTGAGCACAATAGCCTATTAGTACCTGGCACACACAGAGAAATGATTACTAAATTTTACATACTGCATTTTGTTTTTATTTCAGTTCTTCATATTAAACTGGTTACCCTGAGGAATATCTATGGCTAGAAAGAGGCTTGAAGAAAAATGTGTCTCTCCTGTGGCCTGGGATAGTGTTCTATGAGAAACATAGATTGTGGAAGGTTTGGAATAAAGGGAGGAAAGATCTTAAGTGGAAGGAGGAATGCTAATCCTGGTGTGTTTAATATCATGAGAAATGGTGTTGCCTAAATCAAAGGTTTTCAAACTTTTTAGAGAAGTGGACAGAAAGTGGACAGAACCAAGGATCACTGGCAGCCAGCCTGAGAATACCACAGTCTTCTGGAAGTAAGCATCACCTTGATAGTTGTTTTGGACCTCTCCTAGCCTTAGAACCATGAGCCAATAAATTTCCATTGTTTAAGCCAAACCATTGCATAGTATTTGCTTTGACAACCAGGAAACTAAAACAATATGTTAATATAAAATTACAGAATCTTAGAAGAAGAAAGGATCTTGGTGACCACCTGATTAAATGCACTCCTTTTACAGATGAAACTGAGGCCAAGAGGTGTCTCCACCTGTCAGTATCAAAACAATGAAGAAAATTCACATCTCTGCATTCCCAGACTAGCCATCTTTTTGCTAAGGCATGTACCCTCTCATAATTCATTTCTTATAATTCTTAATTTTGAACACAGAGATTCATATTTGGAAAATTTCATGAGTTAAATTTTTCTGGAGGAGGGCAAGAAACCTCAGCAAATTCAAAGTAAACCTGTGATGCTCATCCAGTGATTTTCATTAAACATCTGACATTTATCTTATAGAGGTGAGTTTATCTTACCACAATTCTTCATTGCAGTCATGGGAAAATAGCAGCACTTACTGTGTGGAGGTAAATATTATGGCAAGATAAATATTAACTTTTGAAAGAAACCATTCTAGCTGGTTAAAATCACAAATAGCATCAGTTGTTTAAGGTTTATGCTTTCATAGTGTCTCTTTGGACAATAGAGTTTCTTGAACTAAATCCATTTTTCTCAGAGATTTAATATTGGAGAAAAGATATTAGATAGTCTACTTAGTACAAAGGAATTTCTTAGTAGCAACAGATTGTGTGGTACAGAAGGGATTCATCCAAGGCTGCTTGGCCTCTCTCTCCCCAGCTATACTACTCTTCCCACGGGCTCATCGTCTGTGCCTACAAGTATTGAATCTGAGATACATGAATATCCCTCTTGCTTTAACCCCTGGCTCAGCAGTGTTCAAATCATCCAGACTTTCTGAAACAGTTTTAGTAAGAATGGCAATACCCACAAATCACCCATATACTGTTTACTCCTTTTTGCAGCTAGAGGGGAACACTCATACTAGAAATGAATGATCGACCTGCCCCTCCTCCCTTTCCAGGCCCTAGAGGGAAAACGTGGTAGGAGGTCATGCTATATTTTATGCATCAGCTGGAATAGCCTCTGAACTATTTAAAGAATGTTTTGCAAGCCACTGCCTGATACAATAAAGATTGTTCCTATCTTGCTCCTTTTCCAGTAAGAGTAGCTCATATCTTCAAGTTAAAACTTTATAAAAGTGCCCATGGAATAACTTAAAAGATAGAGAATCATCAGACAAAAGCTTAGACCAAGCTCCAGGAACAAAAGGAACCCTCCACTGACAAATATCTCCCAATAGACTGTTGCTTTCCTTCTCCAAATTTAGAGGAGGCCTCCAACAACATAGACACAGGGAAGCTACAGGGAAAGGATCAAGATAAATGGAAAATGCAAGGTGTAAGCTGCAAGAACATGCAGAAACTGGCTTAAAATGCATTAGGGTTTTCTGACAGTATGTTTTTGAATATGTGCGTGTTTGGGTGTGTGTGCCATTTACATTCATCTGGACAAATGGTTCCTGGAAAACTTCCCAACAGAAATGAGAAAACTAGGTGATGCGTATTCCTAATTTCTCTGAGTGCTAACTGGAAGGTCAAAAATTAAAATGATCAACCAAGGAAAAAATGTACTGTGTATAGTCATATTTTTAAATGAATATATGAGGCTTATCTAAATAATTTACACAATTTTAGACCTACTGGGGACCATGAGTGGCAATTCACTTTTTCTGGTGTTGATCCCATAGATAAAAATAATTTTGGATCTGCTGTTTCAAAAATGCATTTGGAGACAGAGACTTACTCTTTTCGCTATCCACGATGGTACAGCTCTTCTTCCTTTGAAGTCAGGTTTCATTGTTTAGACACGAAAAATACTCACTTGTAGTCAATTCTTATAATCAGATAATTAATAGAAGAGGATAAGAATGTCATTGGCAAACGAAGATAAGTGGCAATGAATTAATGAATTGCTAAATAGAAAATGATAAAACATATTCTTAAAAACTGCACATTATCTGTAAAGGAAATTCAAACAGAGAAGTTTCTGAACATATTTGAGCAATGGCAGAATTCCTGAAATCAGTACGTAGCTTGCCAAAGAGCTTATCTTTTAAGAATCAACATTCAGTTGTTGAAAAAAATTCTGTTTATTTAAAAGAAAATAGGCCCATAACTCTACAGGTTTACCTTATGCAAGTTGAATTAGGTAACAACCAAAGTAATGACAATTTTACAGATTCTGGAAAGAAATCTGTTCACAGAAAGACCTGCGGCAATAATGTTATAAACTCTATTGTTTATGTAGAGTACTGAAAAGAAATCTAGCTACATTTAAGAAACGCCAAAGGAAGTAAAGTGCTCATCCCAGAGGGCAGACTGGAAAATGAGAAAGATATGAGACATGAGTCTCCTGAGACAAATGAGTCCAAGAGGGTTCACTTCTGTTACAAACTGCAAATCGGGTCTGCTGTGAGGTAGTTTCAGGTTTGGAATTTAGGGTTCCCCAAGGATTCTGTTTCCAAGAATGAACCATCTATGATGACGAATAGTTGAGGGTACTATATCAAATAATATCTTTATGTGCATGGTTGGGTTTTAAATCACTCCTTCTTGAGGAGAGAAATAAAATGACAAATTTTAATTCAAATGCCACAGGAAATGCTTAAATAGTAATACTAATAAAAATAAAGGAGGCATAAAAGAAAAGAACAGAAACTCTTACATTCTAGTTCAGGTGTGTATCAGCAAGGTGCCCTTGGGTCCTAACAATTCTGTTAAGGAAAGAAAGAATTGTGTCGCGTTTAGGATTGTGAACATGTACAAAATTTTAACACTTTGATGTCAAATCTTCTATTCCATTGATAGAACAAACTCCTGACTTCTATGGAAGTAGTTCACATTTAAACTTAAAATGACAAAGATTATCCAGGCATCAATAGTTCTGAGCAATAAAGTGGTGTTGCTAACTATAGCTTGACTGGGTGCATATTAACTTGGCATGTTCAAGGTGAAGAAAGCTGATGTATGTTTGCCAGCCAAGGGAATGCCAGTTATCTAGAATTTAACCCTGAACATTTAGAGGGCAGCTTTTAAAACATACCTGAGTTTTCCCATTTAATTCAGTAGTTCACGTGTCTGAATGATTTTATAATCCTTCAACCTTATTGATCTCCAACCCTTTTTTTATTATTAGATACATTTATGCAGCTATATTTTGTTGTGTGATAATAAAAGTCATAAATTGTGGTTTATTGGTCTTTGTGCTAAAAATATACTAGTAAATTGGATTTGTTTGAAATATTCTAGGAAATATCGACTGGGAGAAATAAAATGACAAAGGAGCTAGGCTAGTTTTTAAAAAATCATCTCTTCTCCCAAAGAAATCAGACTTCTCTTCTGAAATCTTCCCAGTAGGAACTATGGAAAACTGACAGGGAACTGCTGGTTGGTTTTACTTGCTGCTAAAACATATGTTGTTATGTCATGTCCTTAAACAGAAAACTGAAGCATCCCTTTCAAATTCTCAGCACCGCTGACACTTCCAACAAGTGCTTTCGTATTGGTTTTGGTCTTATCTGTTTCTAACAGACAGCCTCATGCCTTGGAAATTTGACCTGAAATAAAAATTCAGCCCCAAGTATCTGCTGTCAATTGCGCAGAAAATAAGAGATGACAGCAAAGTCACTTCTGCATGCTGAATTAGATCTCTTCTCAACATCTTCTAATGTCATTATTAGCACTCAAATACACTGTGTCAAAATGTGTCTGTGTAGGGAGATGGACCAGGCAACAGCAAGTTTCCCTCTTAGTCAATTTGACAAGCTCTTTTCAATACATACCTCTGCATAGACAATTATTTAGGAAAGGCACCTGCCCCCTTACAGTGATGAAGGCATTCAAAATGGTCATATAGTATTAATAGGGAGCTGGCTTTTACAATCCACCTGCAATTAACTACTTCCAAATTTAGGGCAAAGCAATTGTAAATCTGGCTTTAGGTAATCTATAATCCAAAGAAGCCAGCTCAGTTTAAAGATTCTCTGAACTCAGTGGCTCAAATGATAATTGCTTTTGATTCAGGATTTTCAGGGTGGTTCCACCAAAGATGGAGTTTCCATCTACCATTTGAAGGGATTCTATGTTTATAGAATTATGCTAGGATAATGAGACACATTTCATAATTAACCAGTCTTCTTGCATAATTACATCCATACTGTATATGTGATGATTGGTGAATAAACCTTGAATTTTCCCTAAGTTCCCCAACCTATCCCCAAAGAGCTAATTCAAAGAAGTTGATGAAATAAACTTAATGAAACTACCTGACAGCCTTTGTATCATACAGCACAGTTTCCATTCAAGATGACAAAATTTGTTTTCATGGCTTCAGAGAGAAAATCTAGCATAGGTGGATGGAAACATCAAGTCAACAGAATTAGACGCAATATGAAATGGACTATTTTAACATTCTCCCAGAGTCTTAGGAATATAAAATATTTTTATTTTTAAGAGAAAGTGAGTTTCCCATTACATAGATAGTCAATTTTTCAGATATTCAAGAGTGAAACTGAATATCAGCCATGATTGTATTAATTGAACTCAAATGTTCCTTCTTCCCTTAGGTATCTATGAGTCAATTATTCTTTGACTCAAAATAAATTGAGGCCATTTCTATTCAGGTGTAGTAAGTGTTCCACTTCCAAATATCAGGAAAGCATTATGAAATTATAGGTAATGAAGAACTATATGTCTTGCCAGGTAACCTGACCATGTAACTTTAAGCTTGCTGCTTACTCACTGTCAGAAATAACAAAACAATAACCTAAGCTCTGCTTCCCAAACAATCTCCAATGCCCTCAGCTCTTGGCTTCTTCCCTTTTGTCTGCTTTATTTTTTGCCTGTGTATGCCACTGAATCTGACATCCAGTTCCTGCTCATTAGTACTAACCTTAGCTTCTATTCTTGATCACAACTTGAGTTCATCCTTGAACTATGTCTCCTTCTGGCTGCCTTAGGTAAATAAGCCAATAAATCCAATGTAGTAGCCTGAGGACAATCCATACAGAGCCAGTGCTTCTCCTAGGCACCCATGGACAGAAACTGGGCATCAGAGTAAGAAATTATATAATCTCAATTTCTTAGCAAATAAATATATTCTCTATTAGCAAATAAATATATTCTCAATTTCCTTAGCAAAAACGTGTTTTATAGATATAAAAAGAATTTTAAAATGATGGTAATTGTCAAAGACCACAAATACTACCCACCTCTGACCTAAGCCATACGGAAATTTTTAGGCTTATCAGCATCGCCCTTTAAAATCTCCCTTCTTCCTCTGGCTTCCCCTTCCTCCAGTAATCTACTGTATTAGTTAGGGTCCTCTAGGGAAACAGAATCAATGAAAGATATCAATGAATATAAGATTTATAAAAGTGTCTCACGCAACTGTGGGTATGCACGAGTCCAAATTCCTCAGGGCAGTCAGCAAACTGGCAACTTTAATGAAGATGTTAGATGAACGCCTCAGAAACAAACTGGCAACTTCTATGAACTCCTTAGGAAACAAACTGGCAACTTCAAAGAACGTGTTCGATGAACTCCTCAGGAAACAAACTGGCAACTTCAGCAATCTCCTCAGGAAATGCTTCGCTGGTCAGCCGAAGAAGAAGTGAGGGCTTTCTATCTGTTTTCCTTAAAAGTCTTCAACTGATTGATTGGATCAAATCCAGCTAACTGAATTCTCTCATTATGGAAGACACGCCCTTCATGATGTCATCAGTCACAACTGCAGCCAATTGACTGATGATTTAATAAACCAGCCTGTTGGTTTATTAACCAGCCACAAACGTCCTTGCAGCAATGGTTAGGCCAGTGCTTGCTTGAACAGACAGCTAGGTGCCATCACCTGGCCAAGTTGACACATGAACCTAACCATCACACCTACCTAAACATTTGCATGTGCACATACACACACACATACAGGCACACGCATACTCACATTATTTTGTAAGTATCCTACATTCCAAAAGATTTGATCAGCAAGAAAAATGCAGCAACTCCTCAATGTAGCATGAGATTGTCAAAATGTGATTTTACCTCACCCAAGCACATGTTGGGAAAGGCAGGAGGTGGCAGTTAAGTCAGTGGTTCATGAAATTCTCAAAAAGTTTTCAAGTATCCTTGGCCCAGTTATCTAGGTAATGTTTTGGAGGCCAGATCTAAACAAAGTTTTGTAAGGTAGTTTCTGCATCTTCTACTGGGGATAGCAAGCTCTCTCAGACAGAAGCTACTTATTAAATGGGCCCTAGAAGAAAAGAAACAACATGTATCAACCATTTATTTTGTGTCATGAATGTCCAGGGAATAGTCACACACTCTTTTTAATGTCATCTCAATATACATTATCAGTTAGGTATAATCTTCCCCATTACTACAGATCAAGTAAAGGATAAAGTTGCGAAACTCTTCCCCATTGCTCCTCTATCTCCTCAGAATTCTAAACCCTTCCTCCCTGCCCTCAACAACACTGAAGTGTTCAAGCTTTTCTATTCTCCCCTATCAAAAGATAGTGAGCCTGGGGCCCTTCAGTACAAGGCAGGAAACAGTTGTGTAGATATGCCCGGAGCAGTTGGAGAACAAAGTTCAGAAAGGTAAACAATCTTAGTTTGCCAGCTCTGCTATGACAAATACCACACAGTGGGTTGACTTGAACAAAAGTCATTTATTGTCTCACTGTTCTGGAGGCAGAATTCCAACATACATGTATTGGCATGGTTTGCTTTCTCCCAAAGTCTGTAGCATTCCCAGGACTTGCTTTCTCTGTCACGTGGCGCTCTCTCTCTCCCTGGGTCTGCTTTTCTGATTTCTGGCTTCTTTTGACTGACCACATCTGAATTTCTTTTGTTTTTAAGGACTCCAGTCATATGGATTAAGGCCCACCCTGATTCAATTCGGCCTCAACTAAATAGGAACTTTGAAGATCCTATTGACAAAAGAGTCCACATCTTAACTAATAACATCTTCAAAGGCCTTATTTATAAATGGGTTCACACCCACAGGACAGGGGTTAGGACTGGAACATGGCTTTTGTGGAGGACACGATTCCATCCCCAAACACTAGCTAAGGGGAAATCCTGAGACTGGACCAGTAAACTGTGGTTCCCCAAGGGTTCTGGAAAAGGTAGTCTGAGGCACAAATTGAATGTTTGGTAGCAGAAAAAAATAAAAGCGTGGACATAAAAGCAGAGATTTGTAGGTCAGAATGGTTGAAATGCGGAGCCATACATGGTTACTAGAGCAGAGCTGTGGCTGCACAGGGAACACGGCTGTGGCCCGAGACCTCATTTGTTTGGATGTATTCTGAAGTATGAAAACAGGCTCCACTCACCCTTCAACAATTATTTCCTCTCCAAAGCCTCCCAAAGTGCTTCCCATTCTTGTGGCCCAGGCAATCACTGCATCCTTGGTGGTGTACCATCCTCTTGTATCAGTCCCATCAACGTGTACCTTATTACATTGTAATGGCACTGCTCTGTCTAAATTCAGAGCTCCTGTACATTGAATATTTGTTGAATGAAGGATGTGTAAATGAATGAACCTTGGAGTCACTCTGTACACAAGTGCAATGTAACCTGATGGCTGCTGAATAACATATTATAATTCTTCCATTATTAGGTGCATATTAGATGCATATGTTAAATACCTTAACATTTCTGAAATTAGAATATATTGTCAATGTGTGCATGTACATATATGTGTATCCTCACTTCCCTTGCCAAGCACACACAAACTTACTGAAACAATGATACGTCTTCTGATGGATGCTGTCTTAAGACCAAGAAAATATCATATTTTTTAATGAGGAAAGGGGAGACTTTTAGAGGAACAAAGCCTTATTCTGAAGAATGTTTATTTTAGTGGTGGAGTCTTTTGACCCTGTACCAGTCAGGTGGGTGTAACCTGAATTCTTCCAAATCCCTCTGCCCTCACCATCTGCCCAGAGCAGAAGGGCACTACCAGAGAAGAGAAAGGAAGAGTTGCTTTTGTACCCTGACCTTCAGGCATGCTCCAGGGAGCCTCTTCTTGCACTTGTCTTGTAAACAAGGGGTAGGAAACAATACAAAACTGTCAGAGAGTAGACCATTGTCTGAAGGTCAATGCACAAACACTACACAGAAAACATTCAGATACCACATCTGGGTTCCCAGTTCTTGATCTGTGCTGCTTTCATGGAAATTATACTTTTCTTTCCTGCATAATAACAACGTTGTTAATATGTCTCATCTCCCTTTCTATGCTTTTTTTTTTTTTTTTTCTTAAAGCCTGGGACCATGCCTAATTCATTTTCAAAGCATTGTCAGGTACTGATTATTAGAGTAGCAGGTAATATTAGGCTGCTTATTACATATAAAAACACTGTGCTAAGGGTTTGCAGTTTTTAGTTCAATTAATATAACAAATTTTCACAGAGCCTTGTTTTATCCTCATTTTACAGGCAAAGAAACTAAGACTTAGAGGGGCTGAGTATCTTGCCCCAAGTTGCAGAGCTACTAAGTGATGGATTAGAAATGCAAACTCAGGTTTGACTCACCCAACAGCCTCAGTTTGTGATCATGGATTTAATTTAAGCTCATATTATGAAGGCACACCCCAGGTATTTCTCTGTCATAAAATCTGAGGTTCTAGGGCTATTGCACTGTGTAAGCATGTTTCAAAACAGTCAACATAAGACTTAAGTCAAAACATTACAGCAAGTAATAAAATGTGTGGCATTATCTTTATGAAGTAGAATTGAACTTGAAACTTGAGTACCTTTATATACACCATTAACCCATTTTTGAGATAAGTGAGACCTTAAAGAGCAGAGAGAAAAATTTCTGTCATTTTTGCAGGTGAGAATGTACATGCTCCCAGTCAAATAACTAATTAGTGAAAAAGGCATCCAGGTACAATGTTATCTCCATAGCTTCTCATCAGAATGAAAACTTGTTATTTTGTTTCTTTCCTAAATAGGTTTCTGAAGGTAGGAGCCTCTGGGTTCAGTGAAAAAATATCTCTGCACTTTGATTTTGTGATGTGTTGCTAAAAATAAACAGCAGTTACAAATGACTATTTAGTCATCACAAAGTATTAGTAGTGGTAAATAATTTAGGAAGTGTAAAATGCAATTAAATATGAACTAAAGCAATAAAGCCCATCTTCCGTGGTTTTACAGGAGCTAGGAGGAAATGCAGAAAATAGTGGAAAAGTTTAAATTGAGAGGAATTAATAAATTATTTTGGAAAATGCTTGTCATATTGTAATACTAACAACAATGATAAACTGTGCCATACGCACACCAAATAGCCTGCTGTCACCCGTAAGGCTTTGCCACCCATGCTGTAACCTTGCTAATATAGAGATTGCAAAGTTTTCCACCTCTAAATGCAAGGGATGCTCTGCCTCATCGCTCATCGCTGTCATCTCGTCTTACATCATGCTATCACCCTTAACCCCTCCAATTGCAAGAACCAAGCACTGAAATTCCCCTCTCTGAGCACAAGTTCAGGTTTTTCTACCATTACCACCCCCATGCCCCTCTGAACCTTTGATAGCACTGGCATCGTCAGGATTCAGACACTTTCTTATTATCTCTAGCAACCAATCACTTTTACAACCCACATAACTTCACCACCCAGCTGTAGTCACTTTTTGCTGCTGCATTACAGATTATCAGAAACTTAGCAGCTTAAAAAACACCCATTTACTAACTCACAATTCTGTAGGTCCAGAGCCTGGCATGACTCGACTTGGCTCTGTGCTCAGGGTGTCATGGGCTGAGATCAGCATGTCAGGATGGCTGAGTCCTTGTCTGGTCACTGTGAGGAAGTGTTCACTTCCAAGTTCATACTGGTTGTTAGCAGCATTCAGTTCCTAGTGGTTGGAGAACTGAGGTCCCCATTTCCTTGATGGCTGCCAGCCGGGGACCACTCCTAGCACAAGAGGCTGCCTACCTTCCATACCACATGACCCCATGCATCTTCCTCATGTTGAATCCCTCTCTGACTTCCTCTTTGGTTACCAGCCAGAGAAAACTCTCCTTTTAAAGTGCTCATGTGATCACATCAGTCCTGTCTGGATAATCTCCCTATTTTGAGATCACCAAATTTGAATTACATCTGCAAAATCTCTATGCAGTGGTACCTAAGTTAGAGCTTGATTTAGTAGCTGGGAGGAATGTGTATGCCAAGGGCCAGCAAGTTTGGGGAACTATATTGGAATTCTGTCTACCGCAGCAGACATGATTCCATAGCTATCCGTCGTCAGCTTTCTTTAGTTCTCCTGTATTCCTCTGCCTTCTGATCATGCCCATACCCATCTTAACCATCTTTGACCCTGATTTTGTAAAATAATAGTATTATGATAGCAAACATTTTTAAAGCACTGGCTACCTGCTAAGAGCTGCTAATAACTATATAAAAACTATTCTCACAACAACTCTAAGAGATGGTGTCTTGGTTTGCCAGGCTGCTATGGCAAATGGCATAATGGGTTGGCTTGAACAACAGGTATTCATTGGATCATGGTTTTGTTGGCTAGAAGTCCAACATCAGGCGTCATCAAGGTTATGCTTCCAAAATCTGTAACTTTCTGGTGCTGGCTTTTCACAATCCTTGGGAATCCTTGACTTGCATCTCTGCCTCCTGTCACATGGCCGTCTCTCTCTCCTTGTGTCTGCTCCTCCAGCTCCTGCTGACTTGTGGCTCTGACTCTTCCCAGTGGCTTTCTTTGACTGACTGTGTGCTAATGTCTTCTGCTCATAAAGGGTTCCTGTAATACAGAGTAAGGCCCACCCTGGTTCAGTTGGGCCACACCTTAACTAAAAATAACATCTTCAAAAGGCCTTATTTATAAATGGGTTCACATCCACAGGAAAGTGGATTAAGATTAAGAACATGCCTTTTGTTAGGGTACATTATTCAATTTGCTACAGAGGAGTATCGTTATCTCCATTTTATGTGGCAGGAAGATGACATAGAAGCTTAGAAGTGTGCTCGGTGTCACAAAACAAGAGAATGTCACTCCCTACTACAAATTCAGGTCTGACCACTCCACCCCTCTTCTAGCTTCTCTTCCTTGACTTCTGAGCTCTGTTGGAGAAAGCTACACAGCTTTCTTATTATGTAGCCAGAATATTTATTCTACTCAACCTCAGCAGAACCTAGATCTTCCTTCCTTCAATATGTCACATACATTAATTCCAGAATTACTATTAAAAACATACACCTAAAGCACAGGGATGAGAGTGGAGCTTCTCCAAGTTTTCCTTTACATAGTTTTGACTTTTGAAGCTTAAAAGTGTTTTATATATTCAAAAAAAATTAAATCTAAAAAAGACAAAAAACAAAATCCTAAAATGTAAAACAAACAGAAACAAGGTAAACCATACAACAAGAATAACAAAAAGACAACATAACCAAATGCAAAAAAAGCAAAGTCTAATTCAAGTTTGCTTTGGATACAGTACTCTGCCTATACACCATTTGTTGGATAATTCTAAGTACAAAAATAACTGCAGTGAAATCTTGGACTTTATTTAGTAGGTAGGGTATTGGGAAAGTAATTCTGGAATTGTTTTATGAGTATGATAGGATAGAGAAAACTCATAAATATATTGATATTTTAGGGACAAGATGGTCTAACATATATACACATATATGATTTGGAAAGTGAAGAATGGCCCTCTTATTTTTATTTGAATTGGTAGGATTAGTATAAACACCTAATTTTATTTTTTAATGTATTCTCTTACTTGTTCCCCTGAAAGAGCCTAGAAACCAGTGACAACTCAGTACAAGGAGCACCCCTAGTGCATAGATTTTGGTTTCTAAATATCATTCTCCAGAATTGAGGTAGGAATATAAATAGTGCATTTGGAACATCATCTTGAGTTAGAAAGCAAAGAAATGTTCAGAGACTGATGAAGACATGTAAAAAGAACATAGAGTGAACCTGAAGAGACTTCAACTGGCCACATTTGGGATAAATTGGGCATTAATAATAATAATAATAATAATAATAATAATAATAATGGGAATGGACTCTACTACATTTGAGTAAAAAATAAGAAGTCCATTGTGGATGCATCATAAAAGTGGAAGGGGAGGTCAAAGCCTTTCTTTAAAGTAGAATGTTAACTAATAAAGATAGAATATAGGATTAGAAAATCAACATTTTGCAGCCATCAATATAAATAATAAACAACTGATTCAAGAGAGGGTCATCAATGGATGTTATAACCATTGTGTGAAAGATCTTGAGGGAATAGGATACTCACAAGTATTACTCCCACCATTTAGGTTATAAAAGGTGAAGGATACTTAAACTAGAGAAAATTCTGGCAAACACTACTATTCCAGTTTGCTAATACTATCGTTATGCAAAATACCAGAAATGGATTGGCTTTTATAAAGGAGGTTTATTTGGTTACAAAGTTACAGTCTGAAGGCCATGAAAATGTCCAAATGAAGGCATCAACACAAGTGTACCTTCACTGAAGTATGGTCAATAGAGTCCGGAAAACTCTGTTAAGCTGGGAAGGCACATGGCTGGCATCTGCAGATCCCATGTTGTGTTCCAGCTCCACTCTCAGCTCCTGCATTCTTCAAAGTGTCTCTCTTGGCTGCAGCACCTCCTTCTGTCTGTGAACTTTTTTACAGGACTCCAGTGATCCAATTAAGACCCACCCTGAATGGGTGGTGTAACACCTCCATGGCAATTATCCAATCAAAGATCTCGCCCACAGTTGATTGAGTCACGTCTCCATGGCAACAGTCAAAGGATTCCAACCTAATCAACACTAATACCTCTGACCCCAGAAGATTACATCAAAGAGCATGGTGTTTTGGGAGACATAATACATCCAAACCAGCACAGCTACCTTAATCAAATAATCAAACTTAACCTAACCAATAATGGGAAAACTGGATTTATGTGCTCCCTGATGAAAGCAATGGGAACTACATAACATTACCAACATAGTATTCTGGCTTCCAAAATATTTAACCTGAATATTATCATGAAGAAACAATCAGATAAATCCAGATATATGGGTTCTTCAGAAATACCAGCTTTCAAAAGATCAGAAGAAGTTGGAACTGATGAAAGGAGGCTAATGAAGTATAAGAAGTAGCAAAAAGACAATTATAAAGGATATTTTGGGGAAAATTGAAAAATTGAAATGTATGCTGTTTATTAGATAATATTATTCTTTAGCGATGTTAATTATATTTTGGATATATATCAAGGGTTATATGCATTTAATTGTACTATTCTTTCAACTTTTCTATCAGTTTAAAATTTTTCAAAAGAAAGTTAGTAGAAAAAATCTCAAAAATCCAACACTGACAAATCTGGGCAAGAGTGTGGAGAAATGGATATTCACATCATGTAGTAATGCTGGTGCCATACATTAGCAGAACATTTGATAATATTTGGTAATTAATATTTCATAATTAAATTCTATTTCTACATGTATAATCTAGGGAAAATCTCTCACAAGTGCATAAGAAGCCATGTACAAAATGTTCATTACAGCAACCTTTTTTAAAACTTTTCATTTTGGAAATAGTTATAAAGCTACAGCAAGTTCCAAAGACATCTATAAGGAGTTCCCATACACCCTTCACTCAGCTTCCCCCAATGTTAACATCTTACATAACTATAGTACAATATCAATAGCAAGAACTTGATACTGGTACAATCTAGAAAGCTTGGTCAGATTTCTCCAGTTTTACTCATTTGGTGTATGAATACATACTTCTATGCATGTTTATTCTGTAGAGCTTCATATAATTACCAGGACAATTAAGATACAAAGCTGTAGTGTCACCACAAGCTTCCCTTATGGTGTTGTGATGGTTAGGTTCATGTGTCAACTTGGTCAGGTGATAGTACCCCACTGTCTGGTCAAGCAAACACTGGCATAACAATTGCTGCGAGGACATTTGTGGCTGGTTAATAAACCGACAGGCTGATTTATTAAATCATGTCAATTGACTGCAGCTGTGACTGATGACTCACCAAAGGGCGTGTCTTCCGCAATGAAAGAATGCAGTTGGCTGGATTTAATCCAATTAATCAGTTGAAGACTTATAAGCGAGACAGATAGAGGACCTTCACCTCTTCAGCTGCCCAGCGAAGCATTTCCTGAGGACTTCTTTGAACACGTTCGTGGAAGATCCCAGTTCATTTCCTGAGGAGTTAGTCAAAGTTGCCGGTTCGTTTCCTGAGGAGTTCATCGGACATCTTCCTTGGAGTTGACAGTTTGCTGACTGCTCTACAGAATTTGGAGTTGTGCATACCCACAGTCGCGTGAGTCACTTTTATAAATTTTATAGTCATAGACACCTCTCGTTGATTTCGTTTCCCTAGAGAACCCTAACTAATACAGTTGCCCTTAATAATCACAGCAATCCACTCACCTTCATCCTCAATCCTTGGCAACCACTAATATAGCCTCTATATCAATAATTTTGTTATTTTGCATGTACTGTTATATGCAGTATAGAAACTTTTGAGATGGGTTTTTTCACTCAGCATAATTTCCTAGCGATTCATCCAATTTGCTATATGTATCAATAGTTCACTTCTTTTTATTGCTGAGTCATATTCCATGGTATGGATGAACCACTGTTTGTTTAACTATTTACCCACTGACGGACATTTGTGTAGTTTCCAGTCTGGGGCTATTATGAATTAAACTGCTATGAACATTTGTGTACAAGTTGTTACACAAACATAAGTTTTCATTTCTCTGGGATAATGACCCAAGAGTACAATTGTTGGGTCATATGGCAAGTCCATTTTTAGTTTAAATGAAACTGAAAAAAAAAGCTATTTTCCAGTGTGGCTGTACCATTTTACATTCCTATCAGTAATGCATAAATGACCCAGTTTCTCTACATCCTCACTGACATTGGTATTATCACTCTTTTTTATTTTAGCCATTCTAATGGATGTTTAGTGATATTTTCTTGTGGTTTTTATTTGCATTTCCCTAATGGCTAGTGATATTAGATATCTATTCAAGTGCTTATTTGTCATCTGTATATCCTCTTCAGTAAAATGTTTCTTCATGTCTTTTACCCATTTTTAGTTGGACTGCACATTTTCATAATGCTGAGTTTTGATAGTTCTTTATGTGATCTAGATACAAGTCCTGAAGGTTCTTTTTTAATGGTGAACAACTGGAAACCACCTCTGCCTATCAACAAAGAATATAGAAATTTTGACATGTTCATACAACGGAATATATACATAGGATATGAAAGAACTATGTCCACAGGGGAAAAACTGAACATAAGATTGAATATAAAAATCAGGTTGGGGATGATACATATTAATTTTTTAAAATATACCAAATAATATCAATGCTATTTATGGATACACATATTTATAGAACAGTATGAATTCATGCATAGGACTGATAAATATGACATTCAGGAAAGAAACTACCTTTGGAAAGGGATGAAGTAGAATGCAATCTTAGAGAAATGCATCAGAGGATTAGACATTATCTGCAAAGTTTTATTTTCTTAAAAAAAAAAAAAACCTCTTGAAGCAAATATGACAAAATATATTGAATTTGTACAAGCTGGATGGGGAGTTCAAGCTTGTTTTAGTTTCCTAGGATACTCCAAGCAAATACTGTGAAATGGGTTGGCTTAAACAATGGGAATTTATTTACTTACAGTTTTGAGGCCAGGAAAACGTCCAAATCAAGGCAACACTAAGGCAATGCTTTTGTCCTGAATATTGGCTGCTAGCATTTCTTGGTTCCTCTGTCCATGATGGAAAGGCACATGGTGGCATCTGCTGGTCTCTTCCTTCTCTTCTGGGTTTCATTGAATTCAGCTTCTTGCTTCCATGGTTCTCTCTCTCTTTGTCTGAATTTCACTCTTATATAAAGGACTCCAGTAATAGGTTTAAAACCTGCTCTGCATGAGATGAGTCACACCTTAATTGAAGCAGCCTCATTAAAAGGTCCTATTTACAATGGGTTCACACCCACAAGAATGGATCAAATTTAAGAACCTGTTTTCTGGGGTACTTACAGCTCCAAACCACCACACAGCTGTTCATTATATTCTTTATAATTTTTATATATTTGAAATATACCAGTTAATTATAAAGAAAAGTACATACTTGATCATTCTGTCCTTTGATGCTTAAATTTCAGTTACCACTTCTCACAAAGAGAATAAGATCCCATTTCCTGATTCTGGGTTGAGCTTCGGTTGATCTTTGCACTTGTGTTCTCCCAAGCACTTTGCTTCTTCCTCAACCCTATTGCTCTGTTTTTGTTCTGGCTGTTTTCTCTACCTGATGCCCTTTCATGTAATGTTTGCCTTCAATAGTTAGCTATATTTAATGCTTGCTTAAAATCCTGCCTTGTCTACTGTCCAAGTTTTCTTCAGCTGGAATTAATTTCTCATTCTACAATATTCCTGCAACACTTTGGACTTCCATTAGTGCACACTGCTAATGTGTAAAAATTGTTATTTACTTTTAATTTTAATCCCCTCACGATGCCTAGAACTGTGTTTATGTATGTGCTTTGTGTGTAAGTAGGTGCTCTCTCTGTGTTCATTTTATTGAATAAAATGACCTTCATGTAATTTTAAATCCTAAGCAACAAAAACATTTTCTCAAGACTCATATTGTTTGATTTTCATCTCCTGGCTTTACTCTTGCAGGCAAACATCAGCCCAGAAGTTTCTCTAAATTTATTAGCATTTTATAACAAGATCTCATCTATTTAGATGGTCTACATTTATAAGTAAACATGGTATTTTCTGTTTCTTTATCATATATTTTTATTGATTAGGAGACAAGTACCTGTCCCAACAAATCTCCACCTGTTAGTGCAGTAGCCACTGTACCTTCCGAAGACCAGTTGCTTCCTCCCCGAGAGAAGGCATGTTTGATGTTTAGAACACGACTGTGAAAACAAGACTGAATTACTTTATTCAAAAAATATTTCTCAAGTGCCAATATACTTTGAACAATCAGGAGAATACAGAGAGATGATACAGTCCGTGATCGTCCCTGATAGTGTTAAAAAGGAGTTGGACTTTGGAGTCAGATGGACACAGTTCCAGTACCAGCTCCACTGCCTCCTGTGTCCTCAGTGGTACTGAAAACGATAACCACGTAGAGAGTTCTCACTGTGCAGCAGGTGGTGGTGCCATGTGCCCTTACCCAGTAGCCTATAAAGCCATTGCTGTTACTATTATCAGTTATGTAAATATTGTAAGTGGTTCAGAGAAGAAATTATATATTTTACAAATTTATATTCTTCAAAGAAAGCAGCAAAGTGTTAGGAATATAGTGAGTATGTAAAATAAAAGTTTGCTGACTGAATGATCAATTGTCAAATTGTGAGATAAGACTAGTAAATGCTGAGGAAATTCAGAGAAAGATTTGCTATGAGCTGGGGTAAGGGAGGGCAGTAAGCCCTCATGGAGGTGACTAGACCTTAAGTGTGAATAGGACTGAGATTGTCAGAGGGAAGAAGATGGATAATAAACTTCTGGGGGATAGAGATTGTGTCTGTCTGGTTCACTGCATGCCCCCAACTTTAGCATAATGCCTGAAAATAGTGGGCATTTAACAAACACTGGTTATATGAATGAATGATTTCTAAGTGTAGGGAATATTGTTCATAAAAGAAATCAGGATTGACCAAAGCATGTATTAAGAGAAAGTCAGGTGGCTAGAGGAGGCAGTCAGATGATCAGGTAAGCAGGCAGGGGTGGATAAGATCATCCAGGGAAAAGGAAAGCAGTTGCCGGGGAGCCTTGGATTTCGAATTGAGAACAGGAAATGGGATCATCTCAGGTTTGTGTACAAGGGTGTTACATGAGAAATTGGAAATAAGTTCTGGAAACAGATATTATGTGGCATGAAGTGATGAGGAAAGAACTGAGTGGTGTCAGAGAGAATAGAAGGGAAGAGATATTCCAAGGAAGGGTCAATAAACTCAATATTGGATGCGGAGGATGAAGGGGAAAGTCTAACAAGATTCTCATGCCTTAAACCCAGGATACTCACAGAATAGTGATGGCTCAGAATTGAGCAATATGAAACATTGTGATGACTTGCAAGGAGGCATAATGTGTTCATTTTTGCATGTTGCACCTGAACTGATGATGTGACATCCAGCACATTTGTTGCTTTAGTCAACAAATATTTTTCAAGTGTCAATATGTTTTGGGCACTCAGGAGAAAACAGAGAAATGTACACCCTTAACACTCATGGAAAAAAAAATACTTCAATCACTGAAAATAGTTGGTCACTAAATGGTAAAGAAAAATAAAAAAAAAATACTATTTCCAACTACAGTATTCTAACTTTCCTGTCGCAATTCTATTACCCCACTTCCATGACCCCTTGCCAAAAATATTAGTAAAAATGTCAAATATAGTAAAAGACCAGGATCAACATTTTCCTGCTAACATTGGTTCTTTCTCTTGCATTGCTCCATGCAGGGTATAACATGGCTCCAATATTTAGATGGTGAAAGAAACTCCAATAATAAAATGCAGTCAAAGGCTCCAATGAAAATTAAGCAGGAGGTATGCTAAAGAAAGCTCCCTTAAATATTTCCTCTGTCATCCAGGATAAGAGTCAGGCTTCTCTGCCTAAGAGGATCACTGAGTGCTTTTGTTATAAACTTAAGTTTCTAGCCTTAGGCTATAAAGGGAACCAAGGGGAAAGGAAAGGAGAGGGAAAGAGATGAAAGAGGAATAATCTGGGTAAACTTGAGGGTAAGCACTACAAAGCCTGACCCTAAATATTGCCAAGCTATCATTTAGGCTTCTCTGACCCACTCTCTGGGAGGTCAGTTCTCTCTATCAAATATAGCCAGAGCGTCCCAACCTGTTTGCCACACACCACACCTATGTGTGCTGAGACCCCCGCCCCGTAGTCCTCAGGCCATGAGGCAGGGCCTAGAATAGACAAAGGAGGAGGGGGCAGGCAGCCATACCGAGTGTATCATTTTCTGTGTGTACCTTGCCCTGAAAGCCTGAGACAAACTTGACTCAATAAAACAAAATATGTATTTGAAATGTACCCAGATTAGGTAACTCTAAAGCTCTTCAACATCAAGGCCTTCCTCCAACATCTTTAAATAAAGTAACTATTTTGTGCATATTGTCATGTCACCAGTATTTCAAGGCCTACTAAAAGGGATGAGCCAAAAGCCTTTCTCTCTCAGTGGAAAGATGGTGATTGAAAAACTTCCCAGAGAAGAGCAGGAAGAGAATATGACTCAGATACGAAATGCAGTTTAGTTAACATTTCCCTTATCCACACATGTGTATTTAAGATAGCCTCTTTAATCTTATATAAATGATCTTTTAAGATTTAATTTCCCTTTTCTTGTTTAAATATGTATTGAAATCTACAATGGACTTACCATAAAAATAAAGCAAGCTACTTAATGTCAGAAGATAACACCTTATGCATATGAAATTCCAGTGCCATGGAAATAGTAATATAACCCTCAATGTAATGCCTGTTTTATCAGCCCAGTGAGATTTAAAATCATGACCTTCATTCACTTGAAACATTCAGAACTATTCTGAATAAATGCCGTAACAATAGGCAAAGATTATAGTTTGTCCTGACTATGGGTGAATCATCTAAAGTCTTTAAACCTTAGTTTCTACATCTGTGAAACAGGGGAAATAAATGTCTGAGTGAGCTGCTGGGGAGGGCAGTTAAATGCAGCAGCGCTAGTAAATTTCCTGGTTGAAGGGCTGGCACACTCAAAAATAGTAGCATTAAAAATTAATTTAAAAACACCTCTTGATCTATTAACTGTTGTTATATCTGAATAAATAGGGAAGTAGAATTTTAATTTCAAAATGCCTTCATATTTTAAAACTTAGCAAAGCACATCATTATCAAATAGTCCATTTTTCTTTTGAGTTCAATAAATAAGAACTTGTTACCATCCTTGATGAAACTAACTCTCAGCGATTGTTACTAAAGCACCCATACATGTCAGAACAGAACATATGTCTACCATGAAATACACTGCCATTGAAAGTACCTGGTCTTCAGCCTTCATAGGGAGTGGGTTTTTGTTTGTTTGGTTGGTTGGTTTTTGGATTTTTATAGAGCTTTCTCTACAATAGCAGATGTGAGTTTGCTGCAAAGGAAGCCCAAATAAACCACCACAAAGAACCTTAATGGGAAACCTAAGTGTTGGCAACACTAAGTGATCTATATTTCAAAAAAACAAATTAACACCACACACTTTCAGGACATATAGACAGAGATCAATGAAAAGATGTTCTTGCAAATGGAATATTGAAAGGCAAGCAATTGTACATTTCTGCCTTCAGCATCTTTCCAATGAAAAGCAAGTTTCAATATAGCAGAGACTAGTTTTTCTTCCTTTTTTCCCCCTTAACATGAACTAGTTCAACTTTCACGTATCACAAAAACCCCTCTCAAAAGAGAAAAAAAAGCAAAACAAAAGAAAAAAGTGCCATTTGGAATTGTACCTAGGAATGCAAAGATAAAACTGGTTTTGTCTACAGCTGATCTATTACAAAAAGGAAGGGAACACTTTCTCTTGATCTGAAACATCCCCTTCCACTCCACTTCACTTTTGTGTTTGTGTATCTCTGTGGGAAGAAAACTGTTTCAACACCTGGGTGATATATATGTGTGTGTGTGTGTGTGTGTGCTATGCACACACACACACTAGTAGTTTCTGTTCTGGGATGTAGCTGCTGCTCCATTTGCAGATTAATGCGATGTTCTTGAGCCAGGGTGGATTGGTGATTAATCCCCCTCATGTTACGAAGCATGCCTCAAATCAGCTCATTATATGTATTTGTATTTTTGCTTCAAATCAGCTCATTATATGTATTTGTATTTTTCCTGTCATTTGAAGAAACATTATGCAATTTAGAAAATTCCTAGGGATGTTATTTTTTCATCAGTACGCAAGGTTTTCACCCCATGCCTGCTTTCTCAACGAAAAACAGGGCCTCCTCACAGCAGTTTCTGGATATGCTGCAGGTGCAGCAACTGAATGTAAGAAAATCTGGAAACTAAGAAAAAGTCTTAGGAAATCAAAAGGTGTAGTGACTGGGACAATTTTTCCAACAGTGTAAGATACGTCTCTGGCTTGGTTTTTTGGGTTATTTTGTTAGTAAAAATCTGGGTTCCTGTGAAATGAAAGATTTTAAACTGTCATCCAATTAGCTTATAAAGAAAAAAGCAAAACTATATTGGATAAATTGATAAGTCACACTTTTCTAAAAATCCAAATTGCCTTTTGATTGCATTTCTCGTAATTGCTATTGGGTAATCAGAAGCTTTCAGCACATTTTTTCTCTTGTCAAACACAAAACAAAACCACAGAATGAAAGTAGCCATTACAAGCAGTATCAGATTAAAAAAAAAAAAAACAGATATAATTAAAGGGTTTGTTGGTGCTGCTATTTGGCTTGGGTTATTACTAATGTGGTCAGTTTTACGGGTCCACCCACCCTGTCGGTTTTTGTTTTTTCCCTAGCATCATAATAAATGTTCATTTGTGGTACATATAAGTGATATATCTTCAGAAAAAAAATAGTTTATGAATCAAATGAAACTAAACCTTTAATATGCTCAGCATGAAAACTGCCCCTTTGCTTATCAAACTTCTTGAACTCATCTATCCTTGAGACTTTGTCCTATTTTCTACCATTCTATGATCAGCCAACATCAAAAGAATCTTTAATAACAGAAGGTAATTAGAGAAACCATATTTTTCTGGTTCTAGACACAATTCAAATATTCCAACTTGTGAGGCTCCTTACTTGAAAGATCCTTGATGATACTTTATTCTTTGAATCAAGAGATGGTGCCTTCGACATATTCTATAACCATGGAAAGGTGATTCATCTTTCCGTTTTATTGGGGCATGCACTTTTTTGACTCCATTGATGTCAACCTAGGTGAGGTCTGTAAATGTTTGGTGTTAGTTTTTTTTTGTTTTTTTTTGTTTTTTTTCTAAAAATAATAAGCATGAGCAGAGAGCAGAAAAATTAGTTAATTGCTTAAATTCCCCAGCAGGATGTCAGGCATGAAGCAATGGTGTTGCCAACTTCTGAGTTAAGTTCTGCACTTTACAATGATGAGCTTGAAGTGATAATGGAAGATGAAAAAGGATTTGTGATTACTGGGATAAAGTGCTAATCTGCACCACAGAACCTGCTGCATCCGTCCCCTAACATTTACTCTAAAATGCTTTCAGCTTTTAAATCCACCCTCCAAAATTAGTAGGGGGTTAAAGTAGAACCCATTGGGAAGTTACATTTATTTAATATTCAGTCCTTTCTTGGATGAAATATTGCAGTCTATCCTCATAGGTATTTGTCAAACCATTAGAGTAATGGTTTATAGCTATTAAATGAAATTGCAGTTCTGTTTGTAAGTTCCATTTACACAGGATAAGCAAAGTGCCTTCATTTAGATTTAAAATACCTAAAATCTTAGCTGCAGCACATGAAGATTATGTAGACTGTTAACTAATTCATAACCATGGTGTGAACATAGCATAGATGAACCTGCTCCAGATGTTGGTGGTACACAAAACCACAGTTGGCATCCAGAGTCATTATCATATCGTGCCTTTCATTTCCTGAGTGTTGGGAGGTCTGGCACTGATCGACATTTTTTTGCAATAGCTTACACTCCTTTGTTTGCAAGAATGAAATAAAGAAGGAGCTTTTAATCATTATTTCCAGCATGGGAATATTTGATACAGATCCCTCTGAAAATAAATGGAGAATCATGCCTAGTGTTAAACAAAGATTTCCTCAGAAACTTTCCATGTGACTTTTCCCCCATGCTTTTCACTTTATATGCAATTTGCACAGACACTGCTGAGTACAAAGGAACAGAGATAAATGAAGTCTTTAGAACTTCACCCTCTTTACTAGGTGAGGAGTTTGGCTGCTTTCAATAGAAGAGACACTCATATTCAAATGATTGGCTACCAAAAGTCATATTTTTGCTTGTAAGGGATCCTCCAGACCCTATCCTTTCTCCAGAGAGTAGGATAACCCTAGGCTAATGGGGCTTCTAGTTGACAATGTCAATTCCCAAGGGATTCCCATCAGGTGCCCCTCCTACTCACTATTGAAGACACATGTATGCATATGCACCCAGGTATACTACTACCCTTAAAGGCTCTAGGCTTCAGTGTAGCATAAGGTGTTACGGCTAGGGACCTCTGCCCAGATATAACTTTGTATGAATTAGGCAAATGTACATAGGTATACTGCTTAGCAAAGGGAACAGGAATTGGATTTGGAATTGGATTTTAGCTTTCTTTTGGCCCAATTCACACAACTGACTGAAACAGCTCTGATCTATTCTAAAGCAATAGCAAAAATAACTGTGGTGGCCATGAAAATGCACTGCTCAGCTCTCCAGTCAAGCCTAGTTGCCTGGCAGCCCCACCTGCCGCCCCTTGGATTCAACATTGTGTTTGCTCCAAGGACACACTTCTCCTGGCTGCTCCCAACAGAGACTACGCTTGTCAGGGCATTAGTCCTGGCCCATTCTTCTGGGATGCAGCACTTCTCTTTGGCTTGAAAACTTCCCATTGGCCTGGCCAAAACTTTCTTAGAACTGTGCAGCAGTCTGAAACTCTCCTTCCCCTACGCTTCCTTCTTCCTTTTCTATCTCAGGCGTCACATCAACTTTGAGGCCTGAAAGCTCACCCTTCCTATACTTGTTTCCTTCCCTTTATTCTTCAAAGGATTATCTCCCAATTAATATCTCCCATATCTAATCCTGTCTTGATATCTGCTCCTCACAGGACACAACATAACAACTACAATTTATAGTCTTTTCATGTGCCAGATATCAAGCTAAATGCTTTACTTTGGATTTCTCATATAACCCTCCCAATGACTCTATGAAATAGATGCTACTCTAACTCTCTTCATTTTGTAGATCATGCAAGAGAGGCTTAGACAGGATAAATAGCTTTCCCAATGTCACACAAGTTGCATGAGGCAGAGCTAGGACTTGGTCACAAGCCTTTTCAAGCCATTTTTATGAATACCCTTGCTATAATACCTTGCGATATTTTTTTAACCTTGATGGGACTAATAGAAACTAGGAAGACTCATTTTTAAATTGGAGGTATTTTTTTCCTCACGCAAAAACTGAATATTCCCTTTGTCCTGAGAAAATCACCTAAATGGCTCATTTAGTAACCCAAATGTAATGCAATAGGCACTTATTATTCTAAGAGAAAACTATGTAGTAACAAATAACCTGAATTCAGATGATTTTAGACTGAGAACCCAGTATTTTCTTTGGTAATAATTACTGCTTCAAAAGTTTCTGATATGGAAGGGAAAGCTAGACATTTAAGGATGGCCTATTCCTAAAGTCTAGTCTAGTGACCGTGCCACTCTAACTTTCAAGGCTGCTCTGAAGGTCAAGAAGTGCCCCAATTTCTAAGCTTCAGACATCTCACCAAGGCTGGTTTCTATTCAATCATACAAAAAATTACAGAAAAATGGGCCAACTTCTGACTGAAGATCCTCATGAGCTCTGTGAAAGTCTGAGACAGCTGTGGGCTTAGAAGAGAATAGACCATTAAACTTCTGGACTACTTGGACTATGTCAGATCTGTGGCAACTTTTCTTCTGGAGTTAGACTAGGGCACTCAAATGCATCTCAGTCTGTGTGGAAGACATCCCAGTTACAATAATACCAACCAGAATTTCTGGAAAGTTTATTATGTGCCAAGAACTGAATTAAGTGCTTTGTCTGTATTATGCATGCGGTATAATAGTTAAGCCTTTCAACAGTTCTATAAAATCAGTACTTTTATTAACATTCCAATGTCAAAAAATGCATGAAACTGAGGCTCAGAAATTTTAAACAATTTACTCAAGATCATACAATGTAGGAGACAACAACAGGATTTAAAACCAGGCTTTTCTGATGCCGGGGCTCCAGCTTAATCACCAGGAGATACTTTGGCTGGAATTCAGACTATCAGAGACTCACCTCAGCTGATGCAACATGTTTTAGAAATTCAAGAAAACCAAGTGGTATTTTTTTTAAAGAAATTCAATTTTATTGAGATATATTCACATACCATACAATCATCTATGGTATACAATCAACTGTTCACAGCACCATCATATAGTTGTGCATTCATCACCCCAATCTATTTTTGAACATTTTCCTTACACCAGAAAGAATCCAAATAAGAATAAAAAATAAAAATAAAAAAGAACACCCAAATCATCCACCCCCTCATCCCATGCTATTTTTCATTTAGTTTTTGTCCCCATTTTTCTACTCATCCATCCATACACTGGATAAAGGGAGCGCAATCCACAAGGTTTTCATAATCACACTGTCACTCCTTATATTTACATTGTTATACAATCATCTTCAAGAGTCAAGGCTACTGGGATGGAGTTTGGTGGTAGTTTCAGGTATTTACTTCTAGCTATTCCAATACATTAAAACCTAAAAAGTGTTATCTATATAGTGTGTAAGAATGTCCACCAGAGTGACCTCTTGACTCCATTTGAAATCTTTCAACCACTGAAACTATTCCATTTCATTTCTCATCCCCTACTTGGTCAAGAAGATTTTCTCAGTCCCACAATGCTGGGTCCAGATTCATCCCCGGAAGTCATATCCTGCATTGCCAGGGAGATTTACAGCCCTGGGAGTCAGGTCCCATGTAGGGGGGAGGGCAGTGAGATCACCTGCCAAGGTGGCTTAGTTAGAGAGAGAGAACCACATCTGAGCAACAAAGAGACACTAGGAGGAAACTCTTAGGCACAATTATAAGCAGGTTTAGCCTCTCCTTTGCAGTAACAAGCTTCATAGGGGCAAGACAGAGGGTTCAGCATGTCAAGCCGTCAGTCCCCAGTGTTTGTGAGAACATCAGCAACCATCCAGGTGAGGAAGTCCAACACCTCCACATCCTCCCCCAGTTCCTCAGGGGGGCCCCACATATATATTTTCTCTGCCCAGATTACTTTGGGATGTGTTGCCATTTCACTCTAACCTATACAGACCTACCATATCTCACTTCCTATTCAAAGTTCCATGTAATTGTAGTGTTTGAACAAAATGACTGTAGAAGTTATATTGTTTAGAAAATATAGATCCTACACCAAACAAACATTTCTTCCCTTGGTCCTTGCATGGAAGTTGAAATTTTAAAACACAGTCGGTTTCAATCTTTACCCTTTGGCCTGATTTGCCCTAGTCTTAACCAGATCTACTTCATTCATATCTCTAATTGAACTCTGGGTTCTTTTTCAGCTTTTTTTTTTGTTTTTAACAGTTGCTATATGCATTAATACTGGCATTCATATCTTCCAAGCTCTAGCTCTGAGTTTCAGGTGTCACACAGATCCCCAATGTTCCAGAGACCAATCAGGTTATACACCAACGGATCAACATCTCAGAGTTTGGAGATAGCCATTACAATTCAGGAATATATTTGACTGCTGTAAGAGCTTACAATCTAGGGACCATTACAATAAGCATTTCCCTGATAGGCTGTGCTCTAAGATTCAATTCTGAGTTTACAGATTGTAGTTAGTCCATATAGGTGAGGCATTACAGTGTTTGCCTTTGTTTCTGGCACAGTTCACTCAAAATGCTGTCTACAGGAACCATTCACCTCCTTGCAAGTCTCACAATTTCACTCCTTCTCATAGTTCTCACTATTCCATTGCATGCATACACCACAGTTCACCGTTCTGTTCCTCAGTCAGTGTACCCTTAGGCCACCTCCACCCACTGCAAATCATGAATACTGCTTCCATAAACACCAATGTGCAAATGTCTATTCATGTCCCAGTGGTATTTTAATAACATCATCAAAATGACAAAGAAATCAGATGCAACGGTTTTCCAAAATGAATCATACTGTACCAAGCATATTCCTCATTTTAATAAACTTCAAAACACATTTAAAGAAGGTGATGTCATCAACATGGCAACATAAACAGCTAGTGAAAACTTCTCTCCAAAGATTCAACAACAACAAAAAAAGACAATTCTGAATAGTTCAGAACTCTGGAGGAGGATATAGACTGGAGAAGGACCCTGCAAATGCTCAATTAAAGAGCAAGAATAAATATCAGGTAGGAATCTTCTGTACCGGACCAGCCAGTCCCCTCCCATCCCCCTCAGTTGGTCTCTCACAGTGTGGGAAAGGCACAAATGCAGCAGCCAGGACCCCTCCCACAGGGGACACAGATAATAAAATCTCTCACAGCAGTGAGACATACCCCCACCATTTGGATACCTGGGGGAACAGGGGAGGACATTTCAAGGTCCAGGTCATTGAGGGACAAAGAGACTGAGAAAACATGGACAGAGACTGTGTTTCCAACCCTGTGTCTGAAAGCCCTTCCCCCACCCCTGAGGGGAACAGCAGCAGGTGGCCATTTCCTTGCCTGGAGGATGACTGAAAACGGGTAAGATGGGGGAATCCTCTGCCATAGGTGATGTTCTAGTTTGCTAATGCTGCTGAATGCAAAACACCAGAAATGGATTGGCTTTTATAAAGGGGGTTTATTTGGTTACAAAGTTAAGGCCATAAAGTGTCCAAGCTAAGGCATCAACAATAGGGTACCTGCACTGAAGGATGGCCACCGGTGTCCAGAAAACCTCTGTCAGCTCAGAAGGCACATGGCTGGTGTTCACTTGCTCCCAGGTTGTGTTTCAAAATGGCATTCTCCAAAATGTTGCTCTTGGGGCATTTTGTCCTCTCTTAGCTGCAGCTCCTCTTTAAAATGTCACTCTCGGTTGCTCTCCAAAATGTCACTCACAGATGCTCTGTGTCTGGGCCTGTGTGGCTCTTTTTAAAGTACCCCAGTGATCCAATTAACACCCACCCTGAATGGGCAGGGTAACACCTCCATGGAAATTATCCAATCAAGCCTTTCACTCACAGTTGATTAAGTCACATCTCCAAGGAAACAAAGAATTCCAATCTAATCAACACTAATACATCTGCCCCCACAAGATTGCATCAAAGAACATAGTGGTTTGAGGGACATAATACATCCAGACTGGCACAGGTGGACTGTGGGTTGAAGCACCACAATGAGCCAGATTTTTTTCTGGCAAAGTGAGGGCACAGGAATCCCACAGTTTCAACTCACTTGTGCAGATGCAGCTTGTGCTCAGAGGAAAAGCAGTTTCTGAGGATGATTAAATTACCAAACAGCGCCATCTGATGGACAGACCAGAAGGAATGGAAAGACTTAAAAAGATGCTCCAGAACATTTCTTAGGAGCACTGGAGTGGTCTACACCCCTTGCACAGAAACCCAGCCCTGTTTTGGCTGAGAAATATGGACAACCCAACTGTTAAAGCAGGGCTCTAAAACAAGCCCAGGTCTTGCTGTCTGGTGAAAAACAGAGCACCACTGGAAGACAGCAGAATTGTTTTACCACACATAGTGACCTTGCTGGGATGCACAGTATCTACACCCCAATCCTGTGGCAAGCTGCTATGGGTGTCTGATTTGGGGGGAAACTAGGAGTCAGAGCCAGTGTGACAACTGGCTGGTGAGATAGAGATCAAAGACAACCAACAAGAAAACCCTAGGCAAAAGAGAGAAAATGAATTCCAGAATAAGCTAATTAAAAAAAATCAGATGCCTAGAAAGCAAAAATGACTCACACCGGGAAACATGAAGATATGGCCCAGTCAAAGGAAAAAAACAAACACCTCAACTGAGATACAGGAGTTGAAACAACTAATTAAAGATATTCAAACAAATCTAAAGCAAATCAATGAGTTGAAAGAAAATGTGACAAAAGAGATGAAGGACATAAAGAAGACACAGGGTGTCCATACAAAAAAACTCGAAATCTTGAAAAAAAAATGACAGAACTTATGGGAATGAAAGCACAATAGAAAAGATGAAAAAGGCAATGGAGACATACAATAGCAGACATGAAGAGGCAAAAGAAAGTATTAGTGGACTAGAGATCAGGATATCTGAAATCCTCCACACAAAAGAACAGATAGGGAAAAGAATGGAAAAATATGAACAGGGTCTTGGGGAACTGAATTACAATATGAATCACTCAAATATATATGTTATAGGTGTTCCAAAGGGAGAAGAGAAGGGAAAAGGGGCAGAAAGAATAATAGAGGAAATAATCAATGAAAATTTTCCAACTCTTATGAAAGACATGAAATTACAGGTCCAAGAAGCACAGTGCACCTCAAACAGAATTGATCCAAATAGATTTACTCCAATATATTTACTAGTCAGAATGTCAAATGGCAAAGACAAAGAGAGAATTCTGAACATAGCAAGAGAAAAAAAAAAACCAACACTACAAGGGAAGCTTGATAAGACAAAGTGTGGATCTCTCAGCAGGAACCATAGAGGTGAGAAGGAAGTGGTGTGAGATTTTCAAGATACTAAAAGAGAAAAACTGCCAACCAAGAATTCTTTATCCAGCAAAACTGTCCTTTAGAAGTGAGGGAGAGTTGAAAATATTCACAGATAAACAGAAACTGAAGGAGTTTGTCAATAGGAGATCTATCTTACAAGAAATTCTAAAGGGAGTTCTGCAGGCTGAAAGGAAATGACAGGAGAGAAAGGCTTGGAGAGTAGTGTAGAAATGAAGATTATAAGTAAGTGTAAGTAAACAAGTAAAAAGAGAGACAAAAAGATAATATGGCACATCAAAGCCAAAGGATAAAATGATTGAAGTAAGAACTGCCTTACAATAATAACATTGAATGTTAACAGATTAAACTCCCAAATCAAAAGACACAGATTGGCAGAATGAATAAAACAAAATAGATCTATCTATATGCTGTTTACAAGAGACTCACTTTATACCCAAGGACACAAATAGATTGAAAGTGAAAGGTTGGAAAAAGATATTCCATGCAAACAGTAACCAAAAAAGAGCTGGGGCAGCTAGACTATCAGAAAAATAGACTTAAACTGTGAAACTGTTATAAGAGACAAAAAAGGACACTATATATTAATAAAAGGGGCAATACATCAAGAAGAAATAACAATTATAAATATTTACACACCTAACCAGGGTGCCCTAAAATACATGAAGCAAGCAGTGGCAACACTGAAGGGAGACATATGTATCTTCATAAAAATAGTTGGAGACTGCAATACACCACTCTCATCATTAGACAGAATATCTAGACAGAAGATCAGTAAGGAAGCAGAGAAGTTGAATAATATGATGAATGAACTAGACCTAACAGACATACACAGATCATTGCACTCCAAAATAGCAGGATATACATTCTTCTCAGGTGCTCATGGATCACAATGGGGTCACAAAACAAGTCCCAATGAATTTAAAATGACTGAAATTATAAAAAGCATCTTCTCTGATCATAATCAAATGAAGCTGGAAATCAATAACAGGTGGAAAACTGGAAAATTCACAAATATATGGAATTTAAACAATCCATGGGTCAAAGAAGAAACTGCAAGAGAAGTCAATAAACATCCTGAGAAGAATGAAAATGAGAATACAACATATCAAAACTTATGAGATATAGAGAAGTCAGTGCTGAGATGGAAATTCATAGCCCAATCTCTTACATTAAAGAAGAAGAAATATCTAAAATCAAAGATCTAACTGAACACTTGGAGGAACCAGAAGAAGAACAGCAAACTAATAGCAAAACAAGCAGAAGGAAAGAAATAACAAAGAGTAGAGCATAAATAAATAAAATTGGGAATAAAAAAACAATAGAATAAACAAAGCCAAAAGTTGGCTCTTTGAGATCAATAAAATTGACAAACCATTAGCTATAATGACAAAGAAAGAGAGAAGATGAAAATGAATAAAATCAGAAATGAAAAGAATGACTCATTACTGACTGTACAAAAATAAAAAGGTTCATAAGAGGATACTATGAACAATTGTATGCCAACAAATTGGAAAACTTAGGTGAAATGAACACATTCCTAGAAACACTAGAACAACCTAAACTGACTCTAGAAGAAATGGAAGACCTCACCAGACCACTTAGAAGTAAATATATTGAATCAGCCATCAAAAACCTCCCAACAAAGAAAAGGCTATGACCAGATGGCTTCACAGGTGAATTCTACCAATCATTCCAAGAAAATTAATACCAATCCTGCTCAAATGCTTCCAATTAACTGAATAGGAAGGAACACTACCTAATTCATCCTGTGAAGCCAACATTACCCTAATAACAAAGCCAGATAGATGCTATAAGAAAAGAAAACTACAGACCAAATTCTATAATGAATAGAGATGCAAAACTTATCAACAAAATACTTGCAAATTGAATTCAATAACACATCAAAAAAATTATGCACCATGATCAAGTGGGTTTTATCCCAGGCGTGTAAGGGTGATTCGACACAAGAAAATCAATTAATATAATTCCCACACCAAGAAATTGAAGGCAAAAAAACTCATGATTATCTCCATTGATGCAAAAAAGGCATTTGACAAAATCCAGCATCATTTCTTGATAAAAACACTTCGAAGATAGGAATAGAAGAAAGCTTCCTCAACATGATTAAGGAAACAACTAACATTCTCAATGGAAAGACTGAAAGCTTTCCCTCTAATATCTGGAAAAAGACAAGGATGCCCACTGCCACCACTGTTATTCAAAATTGTGCTAGGAGTTCTGGCTAAAGCTCTTAGAGAAGAAGAAGAAATAAAAGTCATCCCAATTGGAAAGGAAGAAGCAAAACTTCAGTATTTGCAGATGAACTGATCCTAATTTAGAAAGTCCTGAAAAATCTACAACTAAGCCACTAGAGCTAATAAACAAGTCCAGCAAAGCAAGATACAAGATCAACATACAACAATCACTGGAGTTTCTGAGGAGGAAATCAAGACAAAATTCCATTTACAATAATACTAAAAGAATCAAATATCTAGGGATAAATTTAACCAAGGATGTAAAGGACCTCTACACAGAAAGCTACAAAAAATTGCTAAAATAATTCAAAGAAGACCTAAATAAATGGAAGCACATTTCATGGAAGACTAAATATCATTAAGATATCAATTCTACTTAAATTTATTTACAGATTCAATGCAATAAAAATTCTAACAGCCTGCTGTGCAGAAATGGAAAAGCCAAACATTAAATTTATTTGGAAGGGAATGGACCCCTATAGCCATAAACATCTCAAAAAAGAAGAACAAAGTTGAAGAACTTTCTGGCTTTAAAGCATATTACCAAGTTCCAGTGGTCAAAACAATAAGGTACTGGCATAAGGATGTATATATTGATGGAAAGAATCAAATTAAGAAACCAGAAATAGACTTTCACATCCATAGGCAATTGATTTTTCACAAGGTAGCCAAGTCCACTCAACTGGAAAATAGTCTCTTCAAAAAATAATGCTGGGAGAACTGGATAGGCATATGCAAAAGAATGAAGGTGGATCCCTACCTCTCACCATACACCAGTATTCACTCAAGATGGATTAAAGACCTAAAAATAAGAACCAAAACTATAAAACTCCTAGAAGAAACAGAGGAAAGCATCTTCAGGTTCTTAGACTATACCAAAAACACAACCAACAAAAGAAAAAATAGATAAATGGGACTTCATCAATATTAAAAACTTTTGTGCATCAAAGACTTCATCTTCAAAGTAAAAATAACAATCTACAGAATGGAAGAAAATACTTGGAAACTACATATGTGATAAGGGTTTACTATCCCAAATTTATAAAGAAATCCTACAACTCAGCAATAAACCAACAACCCAGATTAAAAAATGGGAGAAAAATTGAATATACCTTTCTCCAAAGAAGATATACAAATGGCCAAAAAATCACATGAGAAAATGCTCAACATCACTAGCCATTAGGGAAATGCAAATCAAAACTACAGTGAGATACTGTTTCCCACCTAGGAGAATGGCTACTATTCAAAAAATTAAAAATAACATTGTTGGAGATGATGTGGAGAAATAGGAATGTTCATTTATTGTTGCTGAGAATGTCAAATGGTGCAGTCACTGTGGAAAGCAGTTGTTATTGTTATTTTTGGTGCAGCTTTTGGTTTTGTGGGATTTTTTGGTTCTTCAGAAAATGAAGTATAGAATTACCTTGTGACCTGGAAATCTCATTGTGACCTGGAAACCCAAAAGAATTGAAAGCAGGGACTTGAACAGATATTTGCACATCAACATTCATAGCAGTATCATTCACGGTTGTCAAAAGATGTAAGCAATCAGAGCACCCATCGACTAATGAATGGATAAACAAAATGTGGTATATACATACAATGGAATATTATTCAGTGGTAAAAAGGAATGGAGTTCTGATACATGTGAGACCATGCATGAATCTTGAAGACATCATGTTGAGTGAAATGTCAGACACAGAAGACAATTATTGGATGATCTCACTGATATGAAATAATTAGAATAAGAAAATTCATAGAGTCAGAAACTAAAATACCTGTTACCAGGATTTGGGAAGGGGAAGTTCATTCTTAATTGGCACAGAACTTCTGTTGGGGTTAATAGAAAATTTTGGGTAATAGGTGGTGGTGATGGTTAGCACCTTATTGTGAATCTATTTAACACCACTGAATTATATATTTGTATATGGTTAAAAGGGGAAATTTTATGTTGCATATATTAGATGTTACTAGAATAACAAATTTTTAAAAGAAAGAAAGAAAGAGATCAGGAACATCCCAGAATAATATAGCAAACCAGCCCTGAGGGAGGTTTGTGTTTGCATCTGTAATAACGTTGTTTTGACCAAGTAAGACATTGAGATAATGAGAAACATGCACTGTGAAGCAACTTGCAGGACATTTCACTCAGGTCCCAAAGATTATCTGGGAACTCTTGGATATTAAGATGTTCTCTGGATAATTAAATCCCCAGTATGTCTCCTTTCAATAATTAAATTATCAGGTACCATTTAGTATTCAAAGCTCTTAACTGAATTTAGAGGTCAAGATTTTCCCCATTTCCCCATCCCAGGCCTGCTTCAGGCTGGAATTCTACAGTGGAGGGCGGGGCTGGGTGACTTCTGTATTTCCTTGCCTAGACATTCTGTTTCTCTTCCCTGACTTATAGGGTTGCCAGTAGCATCCCCAGGGTTGAAGAAAGGAATGGAGATGTGGTGCAGAAAAATCTTACTTTATGGACATCAGTGTAATCTGGCCTCCAGCCATGTTTAAAACTGCCCTTCCCACTAGCCTACTCCGATGGAACATTTCTGGCTCTCCTTTGCCTTGCTGCTCCAGGATCCTTCTCAGCTTCTATATCTGTAAAGAACACTGCAGCTTCTGTTAGCTGCAGTCACTCCCTTCTTTGCAGAAAGCCCTCTTGGACAAGAATCATTTTTAAATGACCCTAGGCAGACACTTCTACTATAGATTCCTTATCTGGTCCCTGAGAAAATGGGAACTTCTGACCTGCTTTCAGGGAAGGCCATTCCCTCTCAAATGCAGATCACTCTCTTTTGCAACTGGCCATTTCAGCTGGTCTCCAATCTGTAGATATTTTTCTCTTCAGGTTTAAATCAGGCATACCAGGCTCCTGGGTTCTGGGAATCACTTATAAAGCTCTTTAAGTAGTCTCCTTGAATCCTTTCTTTTATTATGCTCTGGACTTAGACAGAAAAATTGCTATTTAAACATCATGTTACACATCCACACAAATCGAAACTGTCTCGTAGACTACTAGGAAAGCTTTCCTTTGCTAAAGCGACAAAATTGCTTATAAGTCATAGTCAGTAAAGTTACCCTTGAAATAGCTTACTAGGATGGTGGGTTGGAAGGGCATACCACTTTAGCAGATCGACTCTTTAAGACCAAGATACAAAATGATTATTCTAATGCTTACTCCTGAGGGACTAGTGCTGTCCTGAAATATCAAATCAATGTAGAAGGCAACAGTTTCCAACTATTCTAGTAAGTAGAATAATTCTAGTTTTCTTCAGTGGTTATAGAACAGCCTTAATAAATGAAACCATTTCCTTGGGAATTGGGTATATGAAGTAGGCAATATATAGTTTTCTTCTTCACAATAGCTCACTAAACACATGAATTTACCTCTCTTCCCTTGCAGAATGCCACTGAAATCACAGAATAAATGTGAAAATAAATCCAAAATAGGCCCAGAAAGTTATGAAGTATGTGGGGTGGGGAAAGCAAAGGTGCTAGCAAAACAGAATAGTGAGAAATTTTGTAGAATATATAAGAAATAAAACAAGTGGGAACAAACTGACAATAAAACCAAGAGAACTGAAGACGGCTGATCTCACAGAGACAAAGAAAGAGATTGATGGAGAGTTGTCACCTAAATAATGAAGGGCCACAATAGTCCCAGCCACACTTCCTCTCAGAGTGGCAGGTCCCATTCCATTTTCTAAAACAAGGCTTCTCACACCAAAGGCTGTCAGAGAAGGTGCTGTGAATGGACGGCAGTGTCCCTGTTAGCTTATGGCTACCATGAAGAATGGGGCACACCTGCACCTGGAAAACAAACTCCCATCACTCCTGTTTTAGTTTATGATGGTGGCCAGAGAAACTTACCACAAAATTGATAGCTTAAAACAACAGATATTTATTCTGTCACAGTTTTCAAAGCCAGAAGTCTGAAATCAAAGTGTTGGCAGGAGTACCTTCCATCTGAAGGCCCTAGGGGAGCCTTCTTTCTTGTCTCTTCCAACTTCCGGTGGCTCCAGGTGCTCTTTCACCTCTGGCAGCATAACTCTAATCTCTGCCTCCATCTTCACATGGCCTTCTTCTCTCTGTCTCTACATTTCAAATCTTCCTCTCTTTTCTAAGGACTCTGATATTGGATTTAGGGCCCAGTCTAAATCCAGGATGATATCATCCAGAGACCCTTAAATTAACAGCATCTGCAAAGACCCTTTTTCCAAATAAGCTCATGTTCACAAGTATGGGGTTGAGTTAGGACTTGGGAATAGCTTTTGGGGAGACACTATTCAATCTATTACTAAACCCACATAAAATATCACCCAGCTGCCTGTCAGTTCTCTTTCTAAGCAAGTTGTGGTTTAAAGAGGTAATCAAAACTAAAAGTATGGGCAATTTAGAAAACAATAACAATAACAGCCTTATATATCTGCATCCATGGGATGCTTCTATGCCTTACCTTAGGATCAATACATGGAATTTCTCCCTAGTTTATGCTGGAGCCCAACTTGTGTTTCCTTCCTTATCATACAGCACCTCTATAAATCTGGTCCCTCTAGATCACAGGGCTTCAAGTCCCACTCATCACTGTGGGTTCCCTCGTTTCTGGTACTGGGAAGTTTGTTTCTTTTTACTGCATTCAAAGAGGTGGTTTATAAAACACTACATTTATTAAGCTTGGTTACGAGCTTCCTATATGTCAGCTCATTCTGTGCTCTTGAAGAGAATCTCTCAATTTATTTCTATTCAAAAATGTGCCTAAATGTGCTGTGATTTTTTTTTTTTTTACCTCTCCGTGCCTCATTTCTCACAGCAAGCTCTCCAACTATACTTAGTTATTTTCTACTTCCAAAACCATGCTTTCCTGCTTCTTCCAAATTCCTCATTCTTTTCATATGGAAAATATATGTTCATCTTTCATAGCACTGTTCTTCACCCTTCCTGTTAAACCTTTAGAGGTTCTCTCACCTCAGATGGAGTTAGTAACTTCCTCGTCCATTCCCGCATCCTTGTTCATCACACCTGCATGACAGCACTTCTTCTTTGTATTGTAATTACATGTGCCATGTCCTCTCTAAGTGATGGGCTCCAATTTGTGGCAGATGAAATCTAAATCATTTTTTTTTGCCATCCCAGCAACACCCAACGTGATACAAAACTAAGTAGCCATAAACCAGTGTGGAATGGATGAAAGAATGAGTAGAAATTACTAGCAAGTAAAGAAAATCAGTTGGAAAAAAGCTCCAATGCCTAAGGTCAAATCTGCAGTGAATCAGAAGCCATTTCAATATTTTAGTCAAAGTAGAACCTTCAATCTTGGTAATATGATTTCATTTAGAAACATTTAAAAGTAATTGGATGCAAGAAAAGGCTGAAGGTTAAAGGGGTCAGTGAGGCATAAACGACAAAATTCAGAGTCCCAAAGGTGTAAAGGAAATCCCTTAGGATGGTTAATAAACTCTAATGATCCTTATGACCTCCTACAAACACCACAGAACACAAGTACCCTTCTCCCAGTTCTACCTGGAATCTTAAAAATAGCCATACAGTTTGCCCACGGGCTATCAGATTCTGAAGCATAGCAATGGCTGATTAAATAGTCTAGGAACAATTCCTAAGTGTGAGCCTCCTCCTCACTTTCAAGGAATGCCTGCCTTTTCCATGATTCTTCCCAGACTGCTCTTAACTGACCATCCTGACTGACATTTATTGGGAACTCTCAATAAACGGAGGTGTTTCCTTCCATCAATACAAAGAATATTGCATTGCTTTTCCAGAAAAATAATTACGTACCTGCTGCTTAAAAGGTAGCTATTAGCTCATTGTTCTGCACCTAATTTCTAGATGTTGACATTTGAAAAATACGTCCGGCTAACATGGTTATTAGAAAACTTGTAAGTGTTCAATAAATGTCTGTTGAATGAATGATTCATTAATATATTTTGATGGTGTTGGATGGTCTCAAATTTCAGTTTAAAATATTCTGAATTACACACCTTATTTATCCCTTAATATAATTTATACACAAGAAATACCCAACTGCTAAGAAATAGTTTCTTCCAGTTATAAACAACCAGTTCAATAAATGATTATAAATTCAATTTTTTAAAACATAAAAACCAATTGTCTTACTCTATATTCAAGTGAATTAGCAAGATTAGAAGCATTATGCAAAAGTATCTGTGTGACTAAAAATAGATTGTAAGAACATTGAATAAAATAAGACAAGTTGAATATATATGTACACAGTAAGTGGTTCCATGAGCAAAATAATTCAAGCATATTTATCACTGTCATAAATTATAAATAATATCCATTAACTTATAAAATACTCCTACACCAAAACCTTGCATTTCCAGGATCTTTTAGAATTGGAATTTTGGGTAAATTAGTTATTCTAGTTAATGAAAAATAGCTGTACCTAAACCATAACCAGATCACCAATTTTCAAAAGAAGAGAATAAAATGCACGCATGGTTGGTTTAAAATAATTTGATCTTTGTATACTCAAATGTTACTTTAGAACATCATGGACTTTATCATGTAACTGTATCATATAAGTGCATTAAAGAAAAGCCTTGTTGTCTGAGTATATCAGGTAAAATGGCATTTTATCAATTATTCATTAACCCAAGTAAGACTTCTCCTGGAATTCAATTCTGAGCAGCCAAACTAAAATTTGGGAGCCAGAACATGCATATTTGGGGACCTAAAAGAAAATGAAGTGACTGGAGGTTTTTAAAAACATAAAAGTTTGAAATGATTTTGCATGTTCAGCATGCACAAAGTGGTTTTAGAAAATGTCACTTATCTCTGACAACCTACACAATAGAGTGATTCAACATGTGCATTCAGCAGGTTTCCCAGGGACACCAGATTGCTAAAGTCACCCCTACATGGGTCTGGTGTTTCTAATCTTGGTTTTTTGTTGTTGTGGTTGTTGTTTTGTTTTTTTTTCTGCTGGGTTCTATCTTTCTGCTTCCCTGACTGGCTTTTTTCATCTTGACTCTTCTCCTACCAGGTGGTAAACAAATACCTGCTGAGTGGTAAACAAACCTCGAGGTTAGGCAGAACCTCTGGGAGTTGCAGCTGCCACAGTTATAAAAAGAAATCTAAACTCTTAAAGAAATAAGGAACCTTAATAGGAAGTGGAAAGCAAAGCATTGAAGTTTTTCTGCAGTTTCACAATTTGTACTAAAGATGGCTGAAAAGAAGTCAATAAGAGGGAAGGATAGCTGCAGGCAAAATGGAACATGGAGGAGAGCTTTTCAGAGTTATGATCTTAAAAAAACTTCTTTGAAAAAAATAACAAAGCCCTAAGTCAAATATTATTTCACTGGCAGCCACCACAGTTTCTGGTATTGTAATAATACTCTCTCATATTTCTATAGTGCTTTGAAGTTTACACATCTCTTTACCATATGTTATCTCCTTTGATGCGCACAACCCAATTTTTCAAACAACTTTTGCAGCCTTCTCCACTGCCCTTGCTCTGCCCAGTTACATGTCCTCTGGTCACATCCTACACACTACTCTCTTTAAACATTCATTGCATTCTGAGTAGTTAACCCAGTTCTGGTTCAAATTTCCTTTTCACATTAGGTTTAGATAGCAAAAACTTATTTGGCATTTAAGACCCAGCTCAAAATAACTATTTTCTCTGAAAAGTTTTCCCTGGTGATCCACAGGGAGGAATCTTACCTTCCTTTGTACACTATGACAATCACCATCCACCTCATCACTTGGTAACAATCACACTCCATAACTAAGTTCTGTTCTAGAGTGGTAGCTTTAAAATCTCCTGCTATTTAATTTTTTCCAATTGGATCTTGTCTCATTAACTGAATTGTGAATCCCATGAAATCAAGTATCAGAACCTGAGCAATTGATTTGGAACAAAATGGACCTGATGAAATTGGTTTGGCCAGGTATTGTTAGTTCCTGAGATTCATGAGGGTGCATCCAAGAGCTCTCCCCATAGTGTAAGCCCTAGTGCCAGAAGAGTAGGACATGGTACTGATTCTTGGACAATTCATATGTGTGGAGAACAGAGCTCAAAATGGAGAGTTTGTGCATTCTTCTACCATATCCATTGTTCTACTTTAAAAGCTTCTTGTTTGGGGTGATGAATGCATACCTATATGATGGTACTGTGAACAGTTGATTGTACACCATGGATGATTGTATGGTATGTTAATGTATTTCAATGAAACTGAATTTAGTTAAAAAAAAAAAAAAAGCTTCTTGAAGGTAGAGACTATCTTATTAATAGACATTATTTCATGAATTAAATCAGATTTGGAGAACCAAGAAGGAGGGAAGTCAACCAGTAACTAAAAAACTAGGGCAGATATTAGAGAAGTCAAAGGACAATAGTAGGAAGACAGAACTAAGTGAATATGAGAGAGAAGCTAGAAACAAACCCTGTGGCAAGGCAATTGAAGCATGGTTAGATCAAGTCTCCAAATAGATGACTACAGATATCTAGTAGGTATAACTTAGGGTTCTAAGAGTAAACTGAATGACAGAGGGGTTTAGGGTAGGTAAGCATTTTAAGGCTTCCATCCAGGATTGCCTGTTATAGTCTTAAAAATCATGGACCACATGTTGGGAAGAAGATGGTGGCATAGAGAGGATTGGAAGTTAGTTAGTCCCCCTGGAGCAACTAATAAACAAGGAACAACAAGTAAATGATCTGGAATAACTGCTGGGGGACAACCATAACTGTCCACACATTGTGCACCAACCTGGATTGGGAGAAACGCCTGAGATTGCAGTGTGGAATCTGTGAGTAGAAACCACAGATTTGAGCTGGGAGACCCTCCCCCCACAGCAGCCCAAACAGCAAAGACTTTCTGTGATAGAGAGCAGTACTCTCTGAACAAGTGAATATACCTCAGTCCTTCTCCAACTGGGGTTTTAGTTGGCAAACATGGACTGCTCAATGCAAGCTACAAATCCCCAACAAGCAGACAGAGGCTTTTAGTGGTGACTGACCTTGAAGAGCCAGGGAACTTCTCTGTCCCAGGAGGGGGTTCCCAGAGGACTGGGTGCTATCTCTAGCCAATGGGTGAAACTGGGGGCCATGGACTGGCCCTGAAAGGGGGCTTTCTGTCCTTTTTTCTCTCTCTCAACCTAAGTGGCTCGGTGGAGAGAGCCCCAGCCATTTTCAGTTCGCAGTGCTCTGACCCAGACAAAGGTGGAGATAGCAGAGTCAGAGAGACAAAGAACCTATTTAAATCAGACGAAAACTCCCTATGGGGTGTATCTTCCCTAAGAGAAAGGAGGTGGTGCCCAGCTCTACTACCCACCTTCCATTCAGAACCAGACCCCAGAGCCAGGGGGAAAACAGCCAAAACAGAAACCAAGGGGGCTTCATCGCTTACACCAGTCAGGAGCTACAGGCTGATAGGCACCACCTGCTGGGCACATTAGGAAAAGCACATGGGCTTGAGGACTCACAGGATGTGTCAATCTTCTAAGACACACCCTCAGGGAAACCTGATACTGAATACTGCCCCCTTCTAGGACCTGAGCCCATTCTGGTTTGGGAAAACCTGATTGTGGTAACCAAGGAAAACAGATGCCTAGACAACAGAAAACTACAACCTGTAAAAGGAACAAACTTACACTTCAACTGAGATACAGAAATTGAAACAACTAAAGCTAAATCAATTCAAAAAGTTTAGAGAAGATATGGTAAAAGAGAAGAAGGGTATAATGAAAACACTGGGCAAACATAAGGTAGAAATTGAAAGTCTGAAAAAAACTGGCAGATTCTAGGGAAATGAAAGAACACAAGAGATGAAAGACACAATGGAGACATACAACAGCAGACCTCAAGAGACAGAAGAAAATACTCAGGAACTGGAGAACAAGATACCTGAAATCCTATACACAAAAGAACAGCTAGGGAAAAGAAAGGAAAGATAAGAGCAACATCACAGGGAATTGAATGATAACATGAAATGAATGAATGTATGTGTCATGGGTGTCCCAGAAGAAGAGAAGGGAAAAGGGGCAGAAGCAATAATAGAGGAAATAATCAATGAAAATTTCCCATCTCTTATGAAAGACATAAAATTACAGATCCAAAAGCACAGCATACCCCAAACAGAATAGATCTGAATAGGCCTACACCAAAACACTTAATAATCAGATTATCAAACATCAAAGACAAAGAGAGAATCCTGAAAGCAGCAAGAGAAAAGTGACCCATCACACACAATGGAAGCTCGATAAGACTATGTGCGGATTTATCAGTAGAAACCATGGAGGCCAGAAGGAAGTGGTGTGATATATTTAAGATACTGAAAGAGAAAAACCACCAACCACGAATCCTATCTGGATTCTTCAAATATGATGGGGAGCTTAAAATATTCTCTGACAAACAGACAATGAGAGATACCTGCTCTACAGGAAATACTAAAGAGAGCACTATAGACAGCTAGGAAAAGACAGGAGTGAGAGGTTTGGAACCCAATTTTGGGTGATGGTAGCATAGCAATATAAGTACTGAGCAAAGATGACTGTGAGTATGGTTGAAAGAGGAAGGTTAGGAGCATGTGGGACACCAGAAGGAAAGAGGAATGATAAAGATGGGGACTGTATAACTCAGTGAAACCTAGAGTGCTCAACAATTGTGATAAAATGTACAAATATGTTTTTTCATGAGGGAGAATGAATGTCAACCTTGCAAGGTCTTAAAAATAGGGAGGTATTGGGGAAAAAATACAATCAATGCAAACTAGAGACTATAGTTAATAGAAACACTGTATTATGCTTCCTTTAATGTATCAAAGGCAATATACCAAAGCCAAATGCATGTAAGAGGGGAACATAAGGGAGGGGTATGGGATTCTTGGCATTGGTGATGTTGTTTGACTCTTTATTCTACTTTAGTTTAATGGTATCTTTCCTTTTGTTGCTTCTTGGCTATCATGTTTCTTTTTTTTCCCTTTCCTTTTTTCTTTTTATTTTGTCTCTCTACCTTCTTTGACTCTTCCTCCTTCTTTGTGGAAGAAATGGAGATGTCCTTATATAGATAGTGGTATGGTGGTGAATACATAAATACGTGACTGTACAGGGAACCGTCAATTGTTTCCTTAGGACAGAATGTATGGTGAGTGAACAAAACCATCTTAAAAAAAAAAATGGGTTGATGAAGAAACCTTGAAGGCACTATACTGAGTGAAATAAGTCAGAAATGTAAGGACAATATTGCAGGGTCTCACTGATATGAACTTAGTATAATATGTAAACTCATAGACATGAAATATAAGTTACCAGGATATAGAATGAGGCTAAAGAATGGGGAATGGTTACTTATTATGAGCAGAATATTCAACTAGGTTGAACTTAAGTGTTTGGAAATGGACAGAGATGATGGTAGCACATTGTAAGAATAACTAACAGTGCTGAATGGTGTGTGAATGTGGTGGAAAGGGGAAACTCAGAGTCATGCATGTCACCAGAAGGAAAGTTGGGGGTTAAAAGATGGGAATATATAAAACAATGAACCTTGTGTTGGGCAATGTCCTTAATTAAGTGTACAATATTAGAAATCTCTTTCATGAACCAGAACAAATGTATGACACTACAACCAGTAGTTAATAATAGAGGGGCATACAGGGAAAAAAATACCTATTGCAAACTATATACTACAGTTAGTAGTATCTTAATGTTCTTTCATAAACAGTAACAAATGTACTATACCAATACTATGAGTCAATAATGGAGGGGTGGTGGTTAGAAGTATAGGAGGATTTGAGTTTCCTTTTTTTGTCTTTATTTCTTTTCTGGAGTAATGAAAATGTTCTAAAAATTGAAAAAAATTAATCGTGGTGATGGATGCACAGCTGTATGATGGTACTGGGGGCAATTGATTGCACACTTTGGATCTTTGGATAATTGTATGGTATGTGAACAATCTCAATTAAACAAAACAAAACAAAAGAAAAGTCATGGAACAGTATGGGCCAAGAAGCAGAATTCATATCTTTTATTGACTGGAATTCATAACAGAGTGGACTGGATACAGTAAGGACTTAATAAATATGCACTCATTTGGGCTACTCTGCTATACGTATATAATTTTCTGTGTGTGTGTGTTGACTCTTGTAGATGTATTCTGAAATTGGCAGATATCTTAGTTTTCCAGGGCTGATATGACAAATACTACACACTGGTTGGCTTAGGCAACAGGAATTTATTGACTCACAGTTTTGGAGGTTAGATGTCCAAGATCAAGGTCTCAATAGGCCACACTTTCTCCCAGAGTCTGAAGCATTCTGGTGCTGCCTTGCCACAATCCTTGGGGCTCCTTGACTCACATCTCTGCCTCTGGCAATCTGCATCACTCTCTGACTTCTTCTGCCTTCTGGCTTCTGCTAACTTCTAGCTTCTTCTGACTGACTGCATCCAAATTGCTTTTGCTCATAAGGATGCCAGTCATTTGGATTAAGGCCCATCCTGGTTCAATTTGCCCTCATCTAAATAGGAACTTCAAAGATCATAGTCACAAATGAGTTCCTAACTTAACTAATAATAGTGTCTTCAAAGGTCGTATTTCCCACTGGGTTCACACCTGCAGGAATGCAGAGTAAGAATTGAACATGTCTTTTGTAGGGGACGTGAATCAATTCCCAATACAGGTCAATCTGATCCAGGCAGGAAACGCTTTTCTCAGGGTGAGGAGACACTACTCACTCCATCCTACTCTCCCCATATCACAGTTCCTGGGAGAGTCCAACTATCGTTTGTCATTCCTCTTTCCCTAACTCATAAGTCAGTACTTCACCACTCGGTTGTCTCTAATGATTTCTGGAGACAGGAGCACACTCTGATGGTTATTAAAATGTTGAGGCAAATATATTTATCTAAACTAAATGACAGATCCATGTCAGCAGACCCATGGGGGGTTTTGACCTTAGCAACCAATGTACCGAAATTACATTTATTGGTATCAAAAATTTTAATTGCAGAAATTGATAACAAAGTGCATTGCTAGAGTCTGCAGTATTCAACTCCCAAAATTACTCTCATCTTCAGCATGTTTTTTTTTTAATTCTGCTCAAGTGAAGAACCTAAGTTTGTGTGCTTTTTAGTTTCTTTCCAGTATCGTGTTAGTTCTTATTGCATGCCAAACTACCCCAAAATTTAGCAGCTTCAAAACCTGTATTTATTTATTATCTCTCAAAATTTCTGTAGGTCAGGAATCTTAGAGTGGCTTAGCTGAGTGTTTCTGACTCAGAGTCTTTCATGTGGTTATATCAAGATGGCAAGAAGATCCACTTCTACCATGTCTCACTCTGAAAATTGGAATTTCTCATGACCAGCATCCAGTTCGCTATGGAAATTGGCATTGATTGTTGCAGGAAGTCTCGCTCAATTTGTTGTCACATGGACCTTCCCATAGGGTTATCTGAGTGTCCTCACAACACAGCAAACGATCCAAGAGAAGGAGCCTGAAGTGCCAATGTCAAACAAGTGCCTTACAAGACATGTACCACCACTTTTGCCTCACACCATTGGTCGTGAATAACAGCTGTGAATCACCGTGGGAAGAGACTACACAAGGACCCAAATACCAGGAGGTGAAGGTCATTGGGGACCACGTTGGAGGCTAGCTATCACAAGTGTTATATAAACCGATAACCCAAATAACATTACCTTTTGGCGTGGTACAATTTTCAGAAACATTGAATAAAAAATATTGTCAGTCAAATCCATAAATAATCAATATAGTGCTATTTATTAAAAAAGATTTGGGGGTAAAGCATTTCAGAATCATTTTTAAGTCATTTTATTCTTTCAAGAAAATTATTTGGGGAGAACAAATGGAAATGGACAATGAAGTTTTGACCCTGAAATGTGATGTGAAAGGGTCAGCCTCTTATTTCACCATGTGAGCACCAGGAACTTCAGATATCTTTAAGAATAATGTTTAAAACCCACACCAGTCCACCACAACATGACCTTAGGCAAAGCAAATCAGTATTCTATGCCTTATGTGTCCCCATTGGTAGTAATGGGAATTTCTCTTCCTCCTTTCCTTCCTTTTTCAAAATCTGAAATTTGAGATTCTATAATATAAATCCACATCCATTAAGAATAAGAGGTAATTACTTCAAACTGACTAAACTTTCAACAGAATACTTTTCTAGTATATGGAACACTATAGCTGCAATAGATTGAAAAAAAAATCTCTGGTGGGCCCAGAGCAAACCAGAATCCCAAAGGTTAAAAATATGTAGCATTCAATTGCTAGTTCACTTCTTGCCTTCTGATAACCAGGAACAAAATTGCTTTTCTGTTGCATAAAGTATCTTTCAAATTCAATTGCTTATCTCCTCATTCATTCAAGAAAGAGAGAACTCAGATTTACAGGAACCAGAGCCCATAATACAAATATAGTATATTAAACATACGGAAGACATCTTCTGAGAAATAACCAAAACACAGTCTATTGATTTTAACCTTCTGTATCAAGGTATTCTCCAGTGGTCTCAACTGGATGCTGGCTATGAGAAATTCCAATTATTTGAATTTCTATATATAGGATAAGCATTTAGTTATCAACACACACCATAAAACATATTTTCATCTGTTATTAAAGCACTATTACTATGTGGAATTGAATGTATTTCTACGGTGAACGCAACTGCCAGTGAAGCGAGCAAGGCAGCATTTTCTGTGGGAGATTCCCTTTACAGACCTGTTTTATGTGCAGTGTCCTGTATCAACATTTGGATTTGCTTCTGGGTAAATAAAATAAAATGCCGTGGCAAAATTTTTGACATTGCTTCTTTCACCCTCGCTCTCTTCTACCTTCTCTTATATGTAATTGTTCATTGCCTTCGTTTTAACGAACTGATTTGTTGTTTAAAATTACGTTTTACTACAGTAATTGCTGTGCCCAATGCCTGCAAGCTCGTAGAAGCCCTTCTGGTACAGGGATATCTCTTAAAGGGTCTTGAGTTCACTTAATTTCAGCAAAACCCCAAACAGTGGGGCTGAGATGTACATGACTTCTTATCGTGCTGATTCCAATTTTGATTAAAACAAGTTTGCAGACTAGGAAATGGAGCCAAATTAAATGTATTTCTAGAAGGGCATGGATGTTTGTGATATCAGTGTTTGCTAGAATCTCCTAAAGAGCTTCACTGCTCTTCATGGTTCAGAGACTAGCAGAATTGGAGCAGGATAGAGAGGCTAGATGGGGGAGAGAGCCAGAGGAGAGAGGAGAGTTTGGTTTCATCAGGAGGAAAAAAACTCTAAGTCTGTATCCTCTTTCTGCAAGAACTGGGCAGCTGATTTCCTTTCGAGAAAGCTTGGTGAGTTTTCCATGTGCTTGCAGATGATTTGTCCAAAGTTGAGTGGCTATCAAAGAACAAAGAAAGCAAGCTTAGGGCTTTACTAGGTTTAACTTTTGTTTTAATATATAACTTTATAACTTTTATGATTTATTCCAAAGCATTAAGTAGGTAAATGGAGATACAGAAAATGTGTAGTAAAACAAAAATCACCCACAATCACAGAGATAACCACTAACAATCTAGCATATACCTGTCAAGAGTTTTTCCATTCACATATTATTTGCATGGTTGAAATCATGCTACTTATACAAATCTATATTCTGTATTGTTCAACTATAATATTTCTCCATTATAAAACAGCTATTTGCAACCATATTTTTGGCTGTGAAATAATTAATCTTAAAAATATGCAACTTTTTTTTTACTATTTTGGTTTCAGTAAATGTTTTACCCTTAAAAGCAACACCAAAATACTTTAATAAACATCTTTGCATATACCATTTTGACTGTACATCAAATTTTTTTTTCAAAAGAGATGTATAGATTAAGACCTTTTTTTTTTTTTAGCAGTGACTCATTATTGTAAAGATACTGTCCAATAGATCATTCCCTTGACAAATAATTAGAAGAGAGAGAATAGGAAAGTTAATCAAGCCCAAGGAAGCCTGTATCCAAGTTTTTGTAAAGTCTCTGGCATATTTGTTTTTATTTTTTATAACCATTTCTTTTTTTTTTTAATTCACATACAGTGAAATGCTCTGGTATTACATGTTACAGTTTGATGAATTTTGACAAATGAATATGCCCATGTAAGCCCGATCAATATACAGAAAATTTAGATCATACTATAAAGTTTCCAAGTGTCTCTTCTCAGTCAACCCCACCACAAAAAAAAAAAAAAAAAAAAAAACCAGTCATGAATTTTTTTCTATATAGATTACTTTGGCCTGTTCTACATCTTCAAATTCAATCATACAAAATATATTCTTATAAATCTGCTTCTTTCTCTCAGGCTGTTTTTGAGATTCATCTATGTTGCTGCATATATCAGTAATTAATTCATTTTTTTGCTGAGTAGTATTGTATAAATATACTACAATTTGTCTACCCATTATTCTGCTGATGGAAATGTATGTTATTTCCAGCTTTTAGCTATTATGATCACAGATGCTATGAACATTCCAATCCAGTTTTCTAAACATATTCTTCCATTTTCCTTGGCTAAATACCTACAAGTATAATTTCTGAGTCATAGGATAGGTTATGTTTAGCTTTATAAGGATCAGTCCAACTATATTACAAAGTGGTTGAACCATTTACACTTCCTCCAGCAATGTATGAATTTTGGTTGCTCAGAGTCCTCACCAAGGTTTGGTGTAGACCCAGGGGAGTGAATCTCCCTGGCAACGTGGAATATAACTCCCGGGGAGGAATGTAGACCTGGCATAGTGGGACGGAGAACATCTTCTTCACCAAAAGGGGGATGTGAAAGGAAATGAAATAAGCTTCAGTGGCAGAAAGATTCCAAAAGGAGCCGAGAGGTCACTCTGGTGGGCACTCTTACGCACAATTTAGACAACCCTCTTTAGGTTCTAAAGAATTGGGGTAGCTGGTGGTGGATACCTGAAACTATCAAACTACAACCCAGAACCCATGAATCTCGAAGACAATTGTATAAAAATGTAGCTTATGAGGGGTGACAATGGGATTGGGAAAGCCATAAAGACCACACTCCCCTTTGTCTAGTTTATGGATGGATGAGTAGAAAAATAGGGGAAGGAAACAAACAAACAAACAGAAAAAGGTACCCAGTGTTCTTTTTTACTTCAATTGCTCTTTTTCACTTTAACTACTATTCTTGTTATTTTTGTGTGTGTGCTAATGAAGGTGTCAGGGATTGATTTAGGTGATGAATGTACAACTATGTAATGGTACTGTGAACAATCGAATGTACGATTTGTTTTGTGTGACTGCGTGGTATATGAATATATCTCAATAAAATGAAGATTGAAAAAAAAAAAAAAGAGAGAGAACAGAGGTGGGAATTCAGACAGAGCAAAGATGACTCTTTCAAGGAGTATGCCTCCCTAGCTTACATTTACCAGAGTCGTCTTTGCTTATCCTTTCAGTTATACTATCTCTCTATCATTTATAAAAAAAAAAAAGATTTGGTGTAGAAATTCTTTTTAATTTTCACCATTTTAATGTGTGTGAAGTGGTATTTCATTGTGGCTTATATTTGCATTTCCCTGAAGGCAAATGATGCTAAGCAGTTTTTTATATGTATATTGACTATTCCTGTATGTTTCTTTGTGAAATGTCTGAGTTTTTTTGCCATTTTCAAATTACTGAATGGTAGTAATCATTTAATATATTCTGGATTCTCTGGTGCTCTACTATATGCTTATATTTATGTACAGTATATAAACCAATATATAGTATATGTATACAATATGTGGAGCAAATTTTTATTATATAAAAATTATATAATATGTTATATGTGTGTGTTTAAAATGTTTCCTCACCGTCTATGATTTGCCTGCTCTTTTCTTAATGGTGTCATTTCATAAACAAAAGTTTTTAATTGGATGAAGTTTAATTTATCATTTCTAAAAATTATTGTTGCTTTCTATATGCTGTTTAAGACTTTGCCTATCTTAAGATATTCTCTTCTATTATCTTCTAGAAATTTTATTATTTTAGCTTTTATATTGAAGTATAGATCTACATTGATTTAGGGTTTTTGCATATGGTACAAGATATGGGCAAAGTTCATGGCTATCACCATGGATTTCCAGGTGTTCCAGGACTATTTCTTGACAAGATCTTCTTTCCACTGAATTGATGGCATCTCTGTTGAAAATCAGCGGGCTGTCTAAATTGGTCTATTTCTGGAGTCTCTATTCTGTCCCATGGATTACATCAAGAATGGTTTAGAATAACAGTTATCCAGTTCCATAGTCTTTATGATAATCTAGTCTTCATACCTCTCCAATGCCTTCGATATTGCACCAATCAATGCATTCCCTTCCACTGGTATCCCATCAAAGTTGACTACCGGTTTCAACAATTGCACCACAACAACACATCAGGGACTATTACTAATCTATTTGCTACCTGCAATGGAGTACTCATTGCCAGCTGGCCAATGGATGATCTAGCTCCAAAATCCCATTTTACTGTCTATTCCTAGGACCACTCCTCTCACCAACTTATTTGGTTAGGTTCCTTGGACAGAAACATTAAGACAGATATATATATATATATATATATATATATATATATATATATATACATGCAGAAGGTTTATTGGGAAGCATTCTCTAGAATGGCAGCTGTAAGAGAGTAAGAAAAGCAGGAATGGACAGAGAGAGAATTTGAACCATGTTTCAGTTGTAACAGAGTCTTCACCTTATTCTCAGGTCTAAAGCTAGAGAGGATCTTTGGAGTTATAGCAAATTAAGGTAAGGGGGCTGAGATTTGAACTCCTGTATCAAATAGTTTTTAGACGTGGCCTGTCCATGTGAGGATACATACTCTTCTGTGAGTCAGCTCCTTTCTGCTAAGGGCAACAACACTGCCCTAATAAAAAAACACTGTAGGCTTCAATTACCTAGAGATTTAAGGAAAAGATAGTTAAAAGTTTTCACCGGTTCATCAGCATGTGTACTGCCACAGTCCCTCCTCCTCTCCACTCCTGGCAGACAAGCTTGCATGGTAGGTAAAAGGGGAAAGATGGATTAAGCACCTTGGTTTGCTGTCCTCAAAAGCAGGCCCTGAGAAAGAGACTTGAGTTTGGATCATGTGGTAGGTTGAATAATGGTCCCTAACAGACGTCCACATCGTAATCCCAGGAACATGTGCATATGCTCCCTTTCATGGCAAGAGGGACTGTAAGGATGTGAGTAGATTAAGGATTTTGTGATGAGGTTATGCTGGATTATGTACACAAACCCAATGTAATCACAATGGTGAGGAAGACAATAGAGTTAGAGTAGATGCTGTAATGACAAAAGCAGAGGGAGAAATGGTCATGTGATGTGGGGTTATGAGCCAAAGAATGAGGACAGCACCCAGCCTGGTAAAAGAAAGGAAATGGAGACTCTCCGAAAGCCTCCAGAAGGAATCAGCCTTGCCAACACTTTGACTTTAACCTAATGGGACTGATTTTGTATTTCTGATCTCCAAAACAGTAAGATTAAAAAATTGTACTGTTTTTATCACTAAATTTGTGGTAATTTGTTACAGCAGCAATAGGAAAGTGATACTTACAATTTATTTAGTATGTGACCCAAGGAAGCACAAGTGAGAGTATGGGGAAAGTGACAAGAAAGGGAGAAAAACAAGCAAATGGTATGTTGATGAACAGATTACCATAATGGGGAACTGGGGCTCAATCCTACCAGAATATAGAAGAATATTCCTCCACATGCATTACAGAGAGACAAGGAAGCCAGAGTAGTAATCCACCATCTCCCATCTTTTATGGCTTAAGGGTTGTCTCAGAGGCATTAAATCCTAGGTCCTAGGTCCTTCCTGGTTTCTTTGCAGAACAACCTTTTACGTGTTAAAGCCCTTAGGCTGAGACACAAAGATATGCAAGTGACTGAGGTGGGAAACTGAGAAGTGGGCCCAGGGGATATTAGCTGGGCATCAAAAGTGTGTGCTCCACACACTCATATGACATATCTTAATCTGCTGTTTAGGTAGCAGACATAGACAGAAGAGTTAAGGTACTTCTTAGAATGAAGAAACCCCTCCCCCACTGTTCCGGTTTGCTAATGCTGCCATTAAGCAAAATACCAGAAATGGATCGGCTTTTATAAAGGGGTTTATTTGGTTATAGAGTTACAGTCTTAAAGCCATAAAGTGTCCAAGGCAAGGCATCAATAGGGTACATTCACTGAAGGATGGCCATTGGTATCTGGAAAACCTCTGTTAGCTCGGAAGGCACATGGCTGGTGTCTGCTTGATCCCAGTTTGTGTTTCAAAATGGCTTTCTCCAAAATTTGCTCTTGGGGGGTTTTGTCCTCTCTTGGCTGCAGCTACTCTCCAAAATGCCACTCTCACTTGCTCAGAAGTACTTCTGTTTGTGAGCGCTTTTATAAGACTCCAGTGAACTAATCAATGCCCATGCTGAATGGGCAGGGTCACACCTCCATGGAAACATTCAATCAGAGGTCACACACTAACCAAAGGTGTCACTCACAGTTGGGTGAATCACATCTCCATGGAAACACTCAAGCAGAAGTTTCCAACCTAATCAACACTAATACGTCTGTCCTCACAAGATTGCATCAAAGATAATGGCGTTTCTGGGGACATAATACATCCAAACTTGCACACCCACTGAGGGCTTATGTTGCCCATTTTCCCAGCAAGGATTTGGGGAGTTGAGGAAAGGTGTAAATGATGGTGATGAGTTCAGTTCTTTGACAGTGTTTGCTTGTGCTCCATCTCCACTGGCAGGTTTTGCTCTGTTACATCAAGGTGGTATATGCATCATAGCATATTTTTATTGATGTCTGTAATATTGAGGACAATGTAGTTCACTAGATAAACACATATAGTGGTAATGGGTGACATTATTTTGTACAATAGGTCAGGCAATATTCTAAACACGTTACATGTATCACCACATTGCATCTTCACAACACTGTGGAAATAGGTACAAATATAATCCCGTATTATAGATGAGGAATTTGAAACACAGAGAAATTGTATTCAACAGCTTTTGCTGTGATAACGCTGCATAACAAACAACCCTAAATCTAAACGATTCACACCAAACATTTTTTTCACTCATAGGATGGCTCTGTGGACTAAGCTGGGGTCAGCTGGACTTGGCTCTAGACTTCAGATTGGGCTTAGATGGACTCAAGGTGTCCCTCATTTTAGTAACAGCAGCTACCTAGAGTGTGATTTTCATATGGCAGATGGCAGAAGCACAAGAGACAGAACCATATCAGGCAAGTATATTTAACACTGGTACTCTGTGTTAAGAGCATTCCATTTAAAGCCTCCTCTTGCTAATATACCTTGGCTAAAGTAGGTCACATGGCCAAATCCAACAACCTGGATGGGAACGTATAGCCACCCCATGGAGGGGGTGTGAGAAAATGAATCTTTGCATAACAATAACACAGATATTAAATAACTTGCCCCTGGTCAGTAATAAATGGTAGAGCTGGGACCAAAACTCCATTCTTCTTTTACCCCTGAATCTGTACAATGCTCTGGCTCATCAGGAAGAGCTAACAAGAGATGGCTGTTGGAAATTTGGAGACAATTAAAAATTAACCTTTTAGAAAATATTTCTGAAATTAACCTAAATATGAAGGATGACTGGAGGGGAAAGGAGAAGAGGGAAAAAGAGAATTCTACTGCTGTTCTGCGGGAAGGCATGTCTAACAAGTAAATTCTAAATTGCTAGGAAGTTAAAGTAAGCAAACAATACACCAACACTAGCTAATAAAAAGAGTCAGGAGACCTGATTTAAAGTCTAGATACTGCTACTGTATAAACTTGTGGCCTTAATCAAGTTTCTGTTTTATTTTAAGCCCCATATTCCTCCATTGAAAAATGAGGGACAACATTTATGCTTTTGAACTTTATGCTATTAAGTAATCCTTAAGGCTGATTTGAAAGAACTTATAAAAGAGGCTTCCTCCCACGATGCCACCATAGTATATAGATAGCTAGAAATGCAAAATCGGGGTAAGCACGAAATAATCCAAATCAGTTCTTTAAAAGAAGTCAATTTTGGGGATATATTTCACAAATTAAACTCCTTAAATTTTCTTGACTATAATATATTTTCTTTTTTTTTTTAATCTTCATTTTATTGAGATATATTCACATACCACGCAGTCATACAAAACAAATCGTACATTTGATTGTTCACAGTACCATTACATAGTTGTACATTCATCACCTAAATCAATCCCTGACACCTTCATTAGCACACACACAAAAATAACAAGAATAATAATTAGAGTGAAAAAGAGCAATTGAAGTAAAAAAGAACACTGGGTACCTTTGTATGTTTGTTTGTTTGTTTCCTTCCCCTATTTTTCTACTCATCCATCCATAAACTAGACAAAGTGGAGTGTGGTCCTTATGGCTTTCCCAATCCCATTGTCACCCCTCATAAGCTACATTTTTATACAATTGTCTTCGAGATTCATGGGTTCTGGGTTGTAGTTTGATAGTTTCAGTTATTCGCCAGCTACCCCAATTCTTTAGAACCTAAAAAGGGTTGTCTAAATTGTGCGTAAGAGTGCCCACCAGAGTGACCTCTCAGCTCCTTTTGGAATCTCTCTGCTACTGAAGCTTATTTCATTTCCTTTCACATCCCCCTTTTGGTCAAGAAGATGTTCTCCGTCCCACGATGCCAGGTCTACATTCCTCCCCGGGAGTCATATTCCACGTTGCCAGGGAGATTCAATCCCCTGGGTGTCTGATCCCACGTAGCGGGGAGGGCAGTGATTTCACCTTTCAAGTTGGCTTAGCTAGAGAGAGAGGGCCACATCTGAGCAACAAAGAGGCATTCAGGAGGAGGCTCTCAGGCACAATTATAGGGAGGCCTAGCCTCTCCTTTGCAGCAACCGTCTTCCCAAGGGTAAAACCTACGGTAGAGGGCTCAGCCCATCAAACCACCAGTTCCCTATGTCTGTGGTCATGTTAGCAACCATTGAGATGGGGTAGGCCAATACCCCTGCATTCTCCACAGGCTCCTCAAGGGGGCACTACATACTTTTTTCCTTGTTTTTTCCTTTTTTTTTTTAACCTTTTTTTCCTTTTTAAATCAACTGTATGGAAAAAAAAATTAAAAAAAAAAGAAAAGAAAAACATACAATAAAACAACATTTCAAAGAGACCATAACAAGGGAGTAAGAAAAAGACAACTAACCTAAGATAACTGCTTTACTTCCAACCTGTTCCTACTTTACCCCAAGAAAGTTACATAATACAGCAACATTTCTGTGAACTTGCTCCTACTATATCCATCAGAAATTAACAGACCATAGTCATTCCTGGGCATCCCCAGAACATTAAATAGCATATCTGTTCTTCTTGGATTACTGTTCCCCCTTCCTTAATTGCTCTCTATTGCTAGTTCCCCTACATTCGACATTATAAACCATTCGTTTTACATTTTTCAAAGTTCACATTAGTGGTAGCATATAATATTTCTCTTTCTGTGCCTGGCTTATTTTGCTCAGCATTATGTCTTCAAGGTTCATCCATGTTGTCATATGTTTCACGAGATCGTTCCTTCTTACTGCCATGTAGTATTCCATCATGTGTATATACCACATTTTATTTATCCACTCATCTGTTGAAGGACATTTGGGTTGTTTCCATCTCTTGGCAATTGTGAATAATGCTGCTATGAACATTGGCGTGCAGATATCTGTTCGTGTCACTGCTTTCCGATCTTCCGGGTATATACCAAGAAGTGCAATCACTGGATCGAATGGTAACTCTATTTCTAGTTTTCTAAGGAACTGCCAGACTGACTTCCCAAGTGGCTGAACCATTATACAGTCCCACCAACAATGAATAAGAGTTCCAATTTCTCCACATCCCCTCCAGCATTTGTAGTTTCCTGTTTGTTTAATGGCAGCCACTCTAATCGGTGTTAGATGGTATCTCATTGTGGTCTTAATTTGCATCTCTCTAATAGCTAGTGAAGCTGAACATTTTTTCATGTGTTTCTTGGCCATTTGTATTTCCTCTTCAGAGAACTGTCTTTTCATATCCTTTGCCCATTTTATAATTGGGCTGTCTGTACTATTGTCATTGAGTTGTAGGATTTCTTTATATATGCAAGTTATCAGTCTTCTGTCAGATACATGGTTTCCAAAAATTTTTTCCCATTGAGTTGGCTGCCTCTTTACCTTTTTGAGAAATTCCTTTGAGGTGCAGAAACTTCTAAGCTTGAGGAGTTCCCATTTGTCTATTTTTTCTTTTGTTGCTTGTGCTTTGGGTATAAAGTCTAGGAAGTGGCCGCCTAATACAAGGTCTTGAAGATGTTTTCCTACATTATCTTCTAGGAGTTTTATGGTACTTTCTTTTATATTGAGATCTTTCGTCTACTTTGAGTTAATTTTTGTGTAGGATGTGAGGTAGGGGTCCTCTTTCATTCTTTTGGATATGGATATCCAACTCTCCCAGCCCCATTTGTTGAATAGACCATTATGACTCAGTTCAGTGACTTTGGGGGCCTTATCAAAGATCAGTTGGCCATAGATCTGAGGGTCTATCTTTGAATTCTCAATTCGATTCCATTGATCTATATGTCTATCTTTGTGCCAGTACCATGCTGTTTTGACAACTGTGGCTTTATAATAAGCTTCAAAGTCAGGGAGTGTAAGTCCTCCCACTTCGTTTTTCTTTTTTAGAGTGTCTTTAGCAATTCGAGGCATCTTCCCTTTCCAAATAAATTTGATAACTAGCTTTTCCAAGTTAGAATTTTGATTGGGATTGCATTGAATCTGTAGATGAGTTTGGGTAGAATTGACATCTTAATGACATTTAGACTTCCTATCCATGAACATGGAATATTTTTCCATCTTTTAAGGTCCCCTTCTATTTCTTTTAGTAGAGTTATGTAGTTTTCTTTGTATAGGTCTTTTACATCTTTGGTTAAGTTTATTCCTAGGTACTTGATTTTTTTAGTTGCTATTGAAAACGGTATCTTTTTCTTGAGTGTCTCTTCAGTTTGTTCATTTCTAGCATATAGAAACATTACTGACTTATGTGCATTAATCTTGCATCCCACTACTTTGCTAAATTTGTTTATTAGCTCTAGTAACTCTATTGTCGATTTCTCAGGGTTTTCCAGATATAAGATCATACCATCTGCAAACAATGACAGTTTTACTTCTTCTTTTCCAATTTGGATGCCATTTATTTCTTTGTCTTGTCGGATTGCCCTGGCTAGCACTTCCAGCACAATGTTGAATAACAGTGGTGACAGCGGGCATCCTTGTCTTGTTCCTGATCTTAGAGGGAAGGCTTTCAGTCTCTCACCATTGAGTACTATGCTGGCTGTGGGTTTTTCATATATGCTCTTTATCATATTGAGGAAGTTTCCTTCAATTCCTACCTTTTAAAGTGTTTTTATCAAAAACGGATGTTGGATTTTGTCAAATGCTTTTTCAGCATCTATTGAGATGATCATTTGATTTGTCCCTTTTGAGTTTTTAATGTGTTGTAATACATTGATTGATTTTCTTATGTTGAACCATCCTTGCATGCCTGGAATGAACCCCACTTGGTCATGGTGTATGATTTTTTTAATGTGTCTTTGGATTCTATTTGCAAGTATTTTGTTGAGGATTTTTGCATTTATATTCATTAGGGAGATTGGCCGGTAGTTTTCCTTTTTTGTAGCATCTTTGCCTGGTTTTGGTATTAGATTGATGTTAGCGTCATAAAATGAGTTAGGTAGTGTTCCATTTTCTTCAATGTTTTGAAAGAGTTTGAGTAAGATTGGTGTCAGTTCTTTCTGGAAAGTTTGGCAGAATTCCCCTGTGAAGCCATCTGGCCCTGGGCATTTATTTGCGGGAAGATTTTTGATGACTGATTGGATCTCTTTGCTTGTGATGGGTTGATTGAGGTCTTCTATTTCTTCTCTGGTCAGTCTAGGTTGTTCATATGTTTCCAGGAAATTGTCCATTTCCTCTACATTATCCAGTTTGTTGCCATACAGTTGTTCATAGTATCCTCTTATAATTGTTTTAATTTCTTCAGGATCTGCAGTTATGTCACCTTTTTCATTCATTATTTTGTTTATATGGGTCTTCTCTCTTTTTGATTTTGTCAGTCTAGCTAGGGGCTTGTCAATCTTGTTGATCTTCTCAAAGAACAAACTTTTGGTGATAGTTATCCTCTCTATTGTTTTTTTTGTTCTCTATGTCATTTATTCTTCTGCTTTAAAATCCTTGTTATTTCTTTTCTTGTACTTGGTTTAGGATTGGTTTGCTGTTCATTTTCTAGCTTCTTCAGTTGTTTCTTTTGATTTTGGCTCTTTCTTCCTTTTTAATATATGCGTTTAGTGCTAGAAATTTCCCCCTCAGCACTGCTTTTGCTGCATCCCATAGGTTTTGGTATGTTGTGTTTCTCATTTTCATTTGTCTCTACATATTTAGCAATTTCTTCTTGCTATTTCTTCTTTAAACCCACTGATTGGTTAGGAGTGTGTTGTTTAAACCTCCAGGTATTTGTGAATTTTCTAAGTCTCTGATGGTTATTGACTTCTAATTGTATTCCACTGTGGTCAGAGAATGTGCTTTGAATAATTTCAATCTTTTTAAATTTATTGAGGCTTGTTTTATGTCCCAGCATATGATCTATTCTGGAGAAAGTTCCGTGAGCACTAGAAAAGTATGTGTATCCTGGTGATTTGGGATGTAATGTTCTGTATATGTCTGTTAAATCTAATTCATTTATTAGATTGTTTAGGTTTTCAATTTCCTTATTGGTCCTCTGTCTGGTTGATCTATCTATAGAAGAGAGTGATGTGTTGAAGTCTCCCACAATTATTGTGGAAACATCAATTGCTTCCTTTAGTTTTGCCAGTGTTTCTCTCATGTATTTTGTGGCACCTTGACTGGGTGCATAGACATTTATGATTGTTATTTCTTCTTGTTGAATTGCCCCTTTTATTAGTATGTAGTGGCCTTCTTTGTCTCTCAAAACATCCCTGCATTTAAAGTCTATTTTATCTGAGATTAATATTGCTACTCCTGCTTTCTTTTGGCTGTAGCTTGCATGAAATATTTTTTTCCATCCTTTCACTTTCAATTTCTTTGTGTCCCTGTGTCTGAGATGAGTCTCTTGTATGCAACATATTGATGGTTCATTTTTGTTGATCCATTCTGCGAATCTATATCTTTTAATTGGGGAGTTTAATCCATTTACATTCAACGTTATAACCATGAAGGCATTTCTTGAATCAGCCATCTTATCCTTTGGTTTATGTTTGTCATATATATTTTTCTCCTCTCTCTATTAATATCCTTTATTGGACCCATACCGAATCTCTTTAGTACTGAACCTTTCTCCAAGTCTCTCTGTCCTTTCTTTGTTTCTCTGTCTGTAGGGCTCCCTTTAGTATCTCCAGTAGGGCAGGTCTCTTGTTAACAAATTCTCTCAGCATTTGTTTGTCTGTGAAAAATTTAAGCTCTCCCTCAAATTTGAAGGAGAGCTTTGCTGGATAAAATATTCTTGGTTGGAAATTTTTCTCACTCAGAATTTTAAATATATCGTGCCACTGTCTTCTTGCCTCCATGGTGGCTGCTGAGTAGTCACTACTTAGTCTTATGCTGTTTCCTTTGTATGTGGTCAATTGCTTTTCTCTTGCTGCTTTCAGAACTTGCTCCTTCTCTTCCGTGTTTGACAGTGTGATCAGAATATGTCTCGGAGTGGGTTTATTTGGATTTATTCTATTTGGAGTTCGCTGAGCATTTATGATTTGTGTATTTATGTTGTTTAGAAGATTTGGGAAGTTTTCCCCAACCATTTCTTTGAATACTCTTCCTAGACCTTTACCCTTTTCTTCCCCTTCTGGAACACCAATGAGTCTTATATTAGGACGTTTTATATTATCTATCATATCCCTGAGGTCCGTTCCAATTTTTTCAATTTTTTCCCCATTCTGTCTTTTATGCTTTCATTTTCCATGCTGTCATCTTCCAGGTCACTGATTTGTTGTTCAACTTCCTCTAGTCTTGTACTGTGAGTGTCCAGAATCTTTTTAACTTGGTCAACAGTTTCTTTAATTTCCATAAGATCGTCTATTTTTTTATTTAATCTTGCAATGTCTTCTTTATGCTCTTCTAGGGTCTTCTTGATATCCTTTGTATTCTGTACTATGGTCTCATTGTTCATCTTTAGTTCTTTGAGTAGCTGCTCTAGGTGCTGTGTCTCTTCTGATCTTTTGATTTGGGTGCTTGGGCTTGGGTTATCCATATCGTCTGGTTTCTTCATATGCTTTATAATTTTCTGTTGTTTTTGGCCTCTTGGCATTTGCTGAACTTGATAGGGTTCTTTTAGGATGTGTAGACCAATTGAAGTCCTTATCTCTAATTTATCAGATCTACAGCTTCGTGGAGTACACTTTCTCTAACTAACCAGCAGGTGGCATCCACGAGCCACCTGTTCTCCACAAGCCAGTTCTCCCCTGCTGTGCCTTTGTGGTGAGTGGGGGAGTGAGTCTTGTGGGGTCCAACTGGTGTACCAAGCTTGCATGTGTAGTTGGTGTTGCCTGCCCTGTATATGGGGCGTGTTTCTGGGCAGTCAGGGAGGGGGGGTGGCTCTAACAATCAAATCTCCCTGGTGATCCTGGAGTTTTAAAGCTGCTGCAATAGTCTAATCCTTCAGTTCAGTCCTGCCACAGTTTGTCTCTGCCACTGACCCACACGTCCTTGGTATTGGAGTATGGCTCCTGAGACTTGCAAGTGGGTCCCTCTTCCAGGCCGTGCACCCACTGGTCCTCTGTTGAGGGATGACTGTGCTACGTCACAGGTGAGTGCCGTCCCCCCAGGGCGGTTCTGGGCTGCTGGGCTGTGTAGGGAGGCTCCCAGTCTGCTGAAATGATGGCTGAATGGAGCTTTGTTAATTCACACTGCTCCACCTTCCCAGCTCTGGGGCAATCAGCTGAGGTTGCAGGGAAGGCTAATGTCCATGCCCAGTTTTGTGGTGTGTGCCTGTTATTTGAAGCACTTCCGTCACACTGGGTTGTCTGGGGCAGCTCTGGGCTATCGGGCTGGCGATGGGCAGGAGTGTTTCCTGTCCACCAGGATGATGGCTGTGACAAGACACCCCCCTTTTCTTGGGATGTTGTGGTGTTTAGTGAATTTTCTCAGCCACTGGATTATTGCCTTTTGTCTCAGAGCTCTCTTAGTTCTGCTCTTGTCTTGACCTGCCCAAATTGCAAGTCTTTGAAGCTTTCTGTATTGGGCTTCTTAGAGTAACTGTTTTAGAAAAAGAAAAAAGGATTAAAAAAAAAAAAAAAAAGGGCCCTCCTCACAGATCTAATGGGTTATTGAAATGCTAAGAGACAAAGCAATTAGGGCCATTAAGGAAAGGTCCACAGGGCAGAGAGATCAGCTTTTCTTCGGGATTTGCATATGAGCCTGAGGGCCTGAGCTCTGCCCTTCCCCTTTCTATGTTCACCAGAACTCCAAAAATCCTCTGCTTTTATTTTGGAGTTTTTCATGCTGTTTTTTTCTATGTCTGTCTCCTCTCTGCTGGGCTGGCTGCTCTCAGATTCTCTGGTGTCTGGTCTCAGTCTATCTATGGTTGGAGTTTGGATCAGTAGAATGAGTTTCCGATAAGGGCTGCCACTGCAGTTCTCCCTTCTCCTTCCCGGATCTGACAGCCCCTCCTCCCACAGGACTGAGCCTGGCAGGGAGGGGCGCGGGTCCCCTGGCCGCAAAAACTTACAGATTTTGCTGATCTCAGCAGTTCTACATTTTCATGAGTGTTGTATGAAGTATGTCCAAAGTCAGATTGCTCTGTGGTGTTCAGTCCACGCAGTTCCTGGCTTTCTACCTACTTTCCTGAAGGAGTAACTAAAACATACAGCTCACCAGTCTGCCATCTTGCCCCGCCTCCAGCTAATACATTTTCTTTAATCATTCCTTATTTAAGAGAATTTGTTAGAATTTTCTACAAATGCTCATATTCCCTCCTGATACTCATTGTTTAACTTGACAAAAATGAAGCTGGGTCAAAAATTTCAACCACACCTTTTCAGAGGAAATCTATGGTTTACACAAAGTATTATTTGGCTTTTTCATGCTATTCCACTAAAGGGCAATGAAATACCATTCCGAGAATATCTCAAATATCAAAGAAAGGCAAGGCCTAGTTGACTTTTTTCCTCTCTAGTTGATTAAGAAAAGAAGAGCTTTTTGGATTGTTCCATATAAATTACAGAGCTCAGATGAGGGGAGAAAAACACACCCAACTACCATATAAGACCAAATATCTCACAGGCAGAATTCTAGACTACAAGTCCATTGATGCCTTGGATCATGGGTTCTCTCATGTGTGTTTCTTATAGTACCTAGACTGTCTTGCTCATGTGACGTTTCAAGTACAGTTTTGTTGACTGAAAGGATGAACAACTAATAAATAGAATTTCAGTGATTGTTATTGTTCTCTTTGTATCCACCTGGGCCACATCGTGTAAATATATATAGTATATAAAGTATGAACTGAATATTTTTAACAAGAAGATATGGGTCATGCTTCTTAAGGTCAGGGAGAATAAAAGAATTATTAAATACTTGTGGAACACTATCAGTCTACTTATATAAAACAATAATTGTTCACACAAGTATAGCCAAGGTGAGCCCAAAGATGGAGACCCAGGCACTGCAAGATAATCCAAGATAAACTCTTGGATAGATCCTCCCAATACCAGTACATCTAATTTAGGGTTCTACAATTTAAGGTGATGTTAAAAATGTGTTAAATAAAAATAAGGGTATTTGAAGAAAGGATAAAATAACTTGGGCTAGTTAATCTTGTTTGAGGATGGCCTACTGCACTAGCTTATATATATTATGTCCCCCAGAAAAAGCCATATTCTTTAATGCAATCTTGTGGGGGCAGACATATTAGTGGGGATTAAGTTGGAATGTTTGGATTTGGTTGTTTGCATGGAAGTGTGCCCCACCCCACTGTGGGTGATGACTCTAATTGGATAATTTGCATGGAGGTGTTACCCCACCCATTCATGGTGGGTCTAAATTAAATCACTGGAGCCGTATAAATAAGCTGACAAACAGAAGGAAGTCAGTGCAGCTGAGAGTGACAATTTGAAGAGGAGCTACAGCCAAGAAGGACACTCTGAAGAATGCCCAGGAGATGAGAGAGGTGCTGCGGATGAGAGACAGTTTGAAGATGGCTGTTGAAAGCAGACATTTTTTCAGGAAAAGTTAAGAGAGGACGAATGCCCCAAGAGCAACTGAGAGTGACATTTTTGAGGAACTGCAGCCTAGAGAGGAACATCCTGGCAGAAAGCCATTTTGAACCCAGAACTTTGGAGCAGATGCCAGCCACGTGCCTTCCCAGCTAACAGAGGTTTTCCGGACACCATTGGCCATCCTCCAGTGAAGGTACCCAATTGCTGATATGATAACTTGGACACTTTATGGCCTTAAGACTGTAACTGTGTAACCAAATAAACCCCCTTTATAAAAGCAAATCCATTTCTGGTTTTTTGCATCCCGACAGCATTAGCAAACCAGAACACACCTACCTACAGACTTCTCAGGCCAAATCAGAACTCAGAGTTTTATTCTCTAACAATCTCAGAAAAAGTCTTAGAAATTTTGCAAGAGCAAAATATCCTAAAGTTGCTTAGTGACCTCTGAAATTATCTTTTGTTATTGCAAACTATCATTTACTTAGAAATTTAGAATCTACATATGTGAGGCATATATATATATCACATATATATCATATATATACATACATTCAAAAATACAAACATGTGTGTTCATATATACAATTGAAAGATAGATGATGGATGGATAGATAGATAGACAGGTAGATAAATAGATAGATAGATTCTTACAGTAGCTGTTACACCATTTTTATATTGAGGAAACCTGCGCTCAAAGAGATTATTAACACCTTGCCCATGATTGTATAAACAGTGAATGGCGAGCAGGGTTCAAACTCTGCTCTGGCTGTCTCCAAAGCCTGGTTGTCTCCAAAGCCCAGGTCCTTTGTAATATACTATGCCATCAAGGAGTCAAAACACAAATCGACTCTTCAGAAGCTTCCTTATATCTTCACCTTAAAAAGACCTGGTTTGTGTCAGATGATCTCACATCTCTTACCACTTTCACCTATATGTGTTTCAGTCTTACCCAATCAGGTAAGCATGAGTTGTCTCTCACCTTGCTTCCAGTTACAGACTACCATCTCCCCCCTCAGCAGCTCTTTGAAACTCCAATTATGAGCTCAGTATTCACCACCCTGCTGGGCATTCAAACTTTCTTGCTATCAGTGGTCACCTCCTGTTCAGATACTTCAGTGCTTCACTCTCCAGCATCTATCTGCAGCCAACTTCCATTATTCTAACCATCATATGGGCCTCATCACCTCTCCCCTCCAAACATTTACCAAATTGTGCCTGCCACTTCCTCATCTAGGATTGAGCCCAATATAGAGCCAAGCCCATGGCTTTTTCCCCATAATGCCAACTGATTTGATCTCTTAAATTTTCTACTGTCTCTACTTGTGTGTTTTCCCCAGACGATGGAGTGCTTCCTGAAATAACCCCATAATTTGGATAATTGGCTCACCATAAGATTTGGTTTTCCAACAACAATTTGGCTTTGCCACTATTGGCAAGTCTACTATGACCTCTCATTGAAATCCTGGCTCATAATCCAAAGTAGGTATTCCAAACCTTCTCCTCAGTCCTTAAACAACCAATACTGTCTCCCTACAATTCTTCTCCTGGTTCAAGTTGATGTACTTCTATTTAATATCTTAAAGAAGATTTTATATGGGCCTCTCTTTTAATTTAAATATCAATTACTCCCTTCAAAAGGGCTAGGCTTGGGAGCAAACTGACTTGAATTCAAAGCCAAGCTCTACAATTTTATTTGTAGTTATATACCCTTGAGCAAATTTCTTAACATATCAGGGTTTGGTTTCCACATCTCCAAATGGAGACAGTAAAGCCCATTGTAATAAGTCTTATGAGATTCTCAACACTACATCTTGTAGTAGAAATGTTATTTAGGTTTGTTTGGTCCTTACCCCATCTTCTAGTTATGACACTACACTCTCCTATGGCTTGAATGAGGCTGATTCTCCCTATGGGGTGGGGCACGAGGCTCTGAACTGGTCAATAACAGAACAAATGTCCTTAACCACAGGGATTGGCTCATGGACATGCGCATGTCCCAAGCCAGGCTGATCAGGGTCCACCTCATGGCTCTTCTGATGGATTTCCTGGGAAAGAAACTCTTTGTAATCTCTGGGATAGCTGCCACAAGGAACATGTAAACCTAGAACTGCTCCTGATTATTTTTGCCACAGAGAAAAGAGAGCCTGGCCTAAGAATGAAGTTATCACAAAGGAAAGTAGAGTTGAGGGATTTAAGTAGACAGTGTTCTGACATTGTTTTAGCACCTAATTCCTGGGCTTCCTAGCATTGTGAGGCAGTACATTCCAGTTTTGCTTAAGTTTGTTTGAGTTGGGTTTCACATGCCACTAGAACTTCTAATAACCATATGTGGTATCCAGCATTGTGCATAGCTCATATGGCATAATATATTCCTAATGAGTGGCATTCCTTTCTCTGCAGTCTCAGAAGAGACTCCCTCCTCCTTCAACAATCTCCCTCTTTACCCGTAATTCTAGCCCATCATCCCCTCAAGGATATTATTCCCTCACTTAGCCCTTCCTTCTCCACACCTTGAGTTTTTCCCCTTGCTCTGCTTACTTGATTACTGCTTTCAGTATGCTCAATAATAAAGATTCATTATTTACATTTTTTTAAGACTTGAGAGTTTACGAAACACTTTCATACGCATTAATCCCATGAGATCAGTCACCACGATCTGGCTTTCCTTCCTTCAAACTGTCCTGCCCCCTTTTCTCTCCTGTAATTGTGGTCTAGGTCCACTTCACTTAAATAATTGCACTCTTTCATCTTGCTTTTTAAAAAGTATTCCACCTACAAATCCTGCCACTAAATTAAGCTTCCTAAAATGCCACTTTCAGCAGATTTCTTTTCTATTGAAGAGCCAAAAATATTCCAGGTAGCTTTTCAAATAAAACCCATCTTCTCCCCATTAATTCAATATTGCCCACCAACTGGCATCACTTCACTTATTCAACTGTATCTTGGAACCAGATAGACTTTTATTCAAAACCAAGTTCTACCTGTTATCAGCTGTGTACCTTTGGCCAGTTTATTTCCCCTCTCTGAGACTCTGGCTCCAGCTACAGCCAAATCAATTTCCTTACCATCCTTACTCATAATAGGCTCTTTTTCTTTTCTTTTTTACTTTATTAAGGTATATTTTACATATAATAAAATCCACCTGCTTTAAGTATACAATTCAATGATTTTTAATAAGTTTACAAAGTTGTGCAACCATTGGCATAATCCAGTTTTAGAGCATCTTCATCAATCCAACAAGATCTTTCAGACCCATTTATAGGTAATCCCCATTCTCACCAGCAGCTCCACTTTCTGTCTCCATAGATTTGTCTTTTCTGGGCATGTTATATGAATGGAAATATACAATATATTGTCATTTGTGTCTGGTTTAGCAAAATATACCAGACTTATTTCTGCCTTCATCCTTTGCACATGCAGTTTGCCTCTCTAACACAGCTTCTCCCTTCATTTCCACCTGCCCAAACCCTTGGCTGTTGCTGTTCATACTGTTGTTTTGAGGTACAATTTATGAAATAGCCCTTTTATAAAATTATCTTAGACTCATTCCAGTCCACAATTTTTGTCTTCTTTACTCAGTCCTCTAGGGTTGATTCCTTAGTTGCTCCACACAGTCATTTTATCTTGCCAAGAAAAATGCAAACCCTTTATGGACTGTGGCAGACATATTTGGAAACAAAATTAATGTTCCTTGGAAAAAACAGTGAATTGGGCATGCCTACTTTCATTTCTCTTTATCAAGAACAATGTTTAAGCAAGAAGGTAGGGGCTTTCCTTAAGAGATAAGCTGATTCAACTGCAGGAGGGTAAGATTTGGACACATGCTGATTTCTGCAGACCTTACGCCGAAATAGCTACTGACTGATGACACACGCCCCTGCTCTCAGATCCCATTCTCTTCCTTACACCAGTTCCTCCATAAACCCCAACATTTCAAGAACTGTCAATCCCTTGAGGATAGGCTCAGTGCCTGCTGATTACTCTTTGCTCCCACTTTAGTGCATGGCTATCTTGCATGCAGTGAGTGAACCAATATGTGTTGAATGAGTGAATGAATTCATGAACAAACAATGAATACATGAGTGAGTACCTTCAGATGAGCAAGTAGGATTTGGCCACCATAATCTCAAGAGGTGTCAAGAGTCGGTCAGTTAATACTAGTTAATAGTTAGGAATTCCAGTTTGAATATTGGAGAAGTCAAGTAAACACTCATAATTATGGCATATCAATTTGTCAGGTACATAAATAAGAATGCAAGAATTTACCCAGGGAGATATCCCTGGAAAAGCATAAACCCATATCAAAACCAAATGAAATGTGGCTTTCTCACACCTACAAAATTACCTACCCCTACTTTTCCAGGCTAACTTACTAATGCTCCAGGGTGCTGTGAATGCCACTTCCTCTGGAAAGCATTCCTAGATATCTTAGGTTTGGTTATATTCTTATCTTTCTCTTATTATAATATTAAGCTTTCAACAAATATTTATTGATACCTACTGTGTGTCAGACTTTTTTTTAAGGGCTTGGAACATAATACCCACATTCATGGAGCTTACATTCTAGTGGATTCCATATCATTATATTTTTCTGGTTTATCACCTGTATGTTAAATCCCCCAGAGCCAGAAATCACTCCTGTTATATCCAGACCATCAAGACAACTCCTGAAACATAGTGAAAAACTAATGCATATTTGTTGAATACATGAATGAAAAAAACACCATTTGTTAAAATATCATTACCTCATTTAATCCTCACATATGTCCTAAGAGGAACATATTTACCCATGTACAAATACCATGTGTCAATACCTTTGCTCTGGTTCAGTTAACTGGCGAAGGCCATGAAGTTAATATGTGAAAGATTCCAAATCTGAATGTATCTTTTTAACCCAAAACTATGTTCTTACCTGCTACACTGACCTACCTGCTTCATTAAGACAAAAGAATAATATGGGAATTGTCATTTGGATTAGGATCCGGTCTAACTAGTTTGGCTCAGACCAAATGTAAACTACACATCTTACCTAAAGCATTTAGGAGTTAATTTCAGAAGCCTCTACCTATGCTGAAAAAGGATAAGATGTGAATTACAAAATTAGTAACAAAAGAACAAAACAACAGTTTTCCCTTGAAAATTAAGCATACAGCACCTCAAAAAACTCATTCATCATTATGTGTATTTAAACAGACAAATTTTTCCAAAATGTTCTGGTTTCTCCAGTTCTAAGAATAAAAGCGACAGAGAGGAAAAAACAGCTACATCGTATGCCCCCAAACCGAAAATGTTGGTGTGATCCTACATGAACAATATAGTGTAGTTATTTATAATTTTCCATTGTTTTCTAATTTTTGCATATGTCCAAATCTCATTCCCCCAAGCTTCCAAAAAATTCAAGGCCCACAGGGGCATATATTTCTTTTATGCTCCACAGAACCTAACATGATGCTGAGCTAGAAACTTAGCTCAGAGTCTAAGGGATGGAAATAAATTTAGCAAGTCAGGCCCAGGACTGACTGTTTTCCCTGTCAAATTTTGCCTTCAAGATTTTATCCTGTTAATACATGCCATTGAGGACAGCACCCGCTTCTGTTATATTTCCAGATCATTCCAAAAGGCAGCATCAGTGGTTATTCATCTCATCACTTAATAGGGAGAAAAAATGGATTTTATCTAAAAAGTAGCTTTGTTCCATTTAGTGAATTTCAGTTAGAAAATATGCCTAAGTTCACATAGATGGTAGGATGCATCTGTGCCTGTGAGAGAGAGAGAGAAAGAAGGCAAGTGTGTGTGCACACTTGTGGGTGGGTAAGATCTTCAGAAAGCCCCTCAGCTGCTCTGGAGTTGCTTACAGTACACCATGGAGACAGCGGTTACCATGGAAAGAATGTGCTATCGTGACGGACTAACGACATGCCTATGTAAAATCATCTCACTGTGTAAACTTACACTTCCCAGCATTTAGAAAAATATGGCAGGATTAGAGCACAGTCCTCTAGGGAGTCTCAGTCCTCTCAGCGATCATCCAAAACAATCTAGAAGTCGAGATGATAAACTACAGGGCGGTATGTACCTTGCTAAAGGGCTTGACAAGCAGTTAGGAGAAATTGCCAACATCGTTTATCTACGGACCACACGGCACACTATTAAATATTTTCTGTTAAAACCCACAAAGTATTACAAATGAAGAGAAAACATGGATAAAATTAACTTAAAGCAAATGGTTTCCCGACTTACTGAAATCAGAATTGATGTGTTTCATCTAACTTATCTGTTAATAGGCTTTCTTGATGCCCTCGTGTTACCATAATCTCCAATGCACTGGAAAAACCAGTACATTTGTTTGTCTTTATCACTCTTTGCTTACTAAAGAACTTGCTTTTATTAAAGAGATCAATCACCTGCACACAGTTTAATAGCCAATGCAGTACATACAAGGTAAAAAGAAAACAAAAAGGGTAAAGGGTGAGAGCCCAGTTTTAACTAAACCTCCAAAGTATTAAAGAGGCAATAAAACAAGTTTTCTATAAAATACATATATTCCTTAGAAGTAGAAAACTTGATATCAAAATTAGTAATCTAAAACATTTTTAAATGGGAATAGGGAGGCTTAAAAGCAATCCATATCTCTGCTCTGCACTCAATTTTCTCTGTTTACTTTAATAAACAGCCAAATGATGCTAAGTAAAGAAACACAGAGTACATTATGTGTCTCATATGTGGCTCTTCTCACCAATTTGCATGGGAAAGCTGGACATTTTGCCTCATAGCCCAGCCAGGAAACCAAGAACCAGCCCTTGCTGAGTGGAGCTGTGGTATCTGAGGGCCACTGTTTTCAGCTTCAGGTATGAGGCATTGTTGAAATGCTGGGTTACGGTGCACCATCTGCATTGCAGTGTGCAAGGGATACCCCAGCAGCTTTGCTCCTGAAACTGTTCTACCTACTCTGAAAAACAGCCCTATCCACAATCTTTCAGTGCAAGGAACATAATACCATATTTTATCTATTCTTCTGGGATTAAAAATATTGATTAAAATTTTCACTGGAAGCTTTCCTGAAAAGACACTTTCTTCCAAACCTCTTCTTTCTACTCCATTGCAAGTCAGCTATTTTTCTTGCCAAAATGCAGGAAAGCAATTAGGCTCAAGGGTTTTCTAAGCTGCACTGGTTCAGGGCAAATCTATTGAACTTTGCTGAGAAATTCTTGTTCATTCACTGTGAAAATTTTGATGGTTTTATCCTATTTCTTGATAACCACTTAGCTTTGGAAACCTGTGTAACATGTGTACCACAGGATTTAAAGAAAGGCCGTCCTAATTAAAGTGCTGTAATGTTAAACAGGAAGGTACTAAACATATTCCTTTAATAACTGCAATTTCAAGCTCAAATATACATTGGAAAAAACTGAAGCTAGGGAAATTTAGCAGAAGCAGTGATGGCTGAGAAAAAACATTAAGGTGATCTGCAAAGCGCCTCCCAGGTTTTGAGAATAAAGCAGGAAGAAGAAACGAGGCGATCCTTCATCTTCTATCAGCTGTTCCTGTTGCTGGTGATTATAGCCATATTTCACAGAGAACATATGGCTGTGTTTATAGCCATCAGGCAGCATTTCACAGAGCTATGACACCATGTGTCCACCAACTAGCCTTTCTGATTGCAGTTAATTAGAGAGGAGGCGGGAGGCACTTTTTAAATAACATTAAGGCACAAAGAAGCCCAAAGTTCCCAGGCCTATTTACAAGATTGGTGACAGGAAAGACTGATATTAAAATTGTAACAAGTCAAGAGAAGTAAATGTTTTGCCGAAGTCTTTCCCTAGAAAAAATGAGGTCTGATAAAGCAACAAAAACAAAACAAAGAAAAAGAAGGCTTATGAACACGGTGAAAGGAGAGCAGCATGATAAATCATGCAAGTGTTACTTAGGAAACCTGCAAAAGTAAGAAAGTACTTGAAAATCCCTGAAGTGCCATTTCAGGGGACAGATTCTGAATCAGAGCTATCATAACAACATCTCCAAGACTCACTTTACAGTTAGCAAATTCAAGATGAGGTGTATTCAATATAAAATTATACAGGGGCCTATTAAATGCCATTGAATATATATTCTAGCCCAATTTTTGTGGTCCAATAATGCTGTTCTTTCCTCTTTTTATCTCAAGTAAAATATAAGGCAACAAATGTCACGGTAAATACATGATCTAAGGGCCTCGGCTTTTCAAAACTCCCTCTTTTGAGTTTGCCAAATTTCTTCCACAAGACCCTGGAAAATAGAATTGGCTGCAGAGAGTTCTAGAGAGAGTGAACTGGCTCACATCCAAAGGAAGTCTTAGTTTAGTAATTCTCTTCCTCCTGCAGTTTACAAACTTCCCCTCCAAAGGGGTGGCTGTATGTGTGTGTGTGTGTGCTCGTTGCGCGTGTGTGCACGTGCATGTGACATTCCATCTATTACAGACACTTCTTCCTTCAGGCGCCTTTAAAAGTCTGAGAACACATAAAGTGGTAATTGTGCCATTTTTTTCCTCGTTTTCTCTGCTTTGTGGAAGCTGGACTATAATGACATTAGATAGGTCGCTTGATGGCAATTTAATGGCCTGAACTCAATCCACAGGTACATCGCGGATTGCCTTGGGATCTGTTCTCTTTGCTGTGACATGACAGAAAATACCAGCAGAGTCAGAATGGATGGCCCACTGCAGTGGTGGAGACAGTGGGTCAATGAGTACAGAAGACACTGACTCTGAAACCCCAGAGATGGCCCAGCAGCTGTCACCCTCATGGCACCCTCAAAATCCCTCCCACTCCCAACCCAAACTATTAACCTGGAACACTTAACATTTGTTTAATAAGCTCTCTGTTCAACTCTGAGAGCATGAGGACAAATAGAACACACACGTTCTGGCCCACAAGTGGCTTATTGTTTCTTAGGGGAAGACACGTAAACATTTAAGTAAACAAATGAACTAAACCCCTGTAGACACTGTGATAGATTCATGCACATGGTATAATAGCACATAGTAGCAGTGGAGTTGAACTGCCTTGAAAAATCCAATATGGTTGGAAGGGATTTAAGGTCTAGAAATTTAAGAATCCAATAGGAATCCAAAGTACATTTAAGAACCCAATAGGAATCCAAAGTACATGCAATACTTTTAAAGGCTCATGTAGAATAACTGTGCTGATTCTGGACTTCCTCAAAGAGCAAATAATGAAGATTAAATTTAGAAATTCTCTGGGTACATTGGGAAGAAAAAAAACAAATTGAAAGCACTATAGTTTATACAGTTAACCAAGTATAGTATCCAGAGGCCTAGTGACTATTTCCATTTGTTCAGGAAGTTTATAGCATGGCACTCTAGTTTTCCAGGAAACCACACATTAGTGATAATCTCTTCGAGGCTCGTTAGAATCAGAAGAGATTATGTACACACATATGTATTTATATTAAAAGCCTTTTGTAGAATCTAGGGCACCATGCAAATATTAGTAGATGTTGTTTGTTGTGGATGTATTGCTGTTATGTTGTAGCTAACTCTAAAATAGAGGTCAACAAACTATGGTCCATGGCTACCATGCAGCCCATAGTGGACCAACTCTGTTTACATATTGTCCAAGCTTTAGCACTACAGTGGCAGCTTGAGTAGTTAGACAGAGACAGTATGTCTCAAGAAGCTGGAAATATTTACTGTCTGACCCTCAACAGAGAAAGTTTGCCTCCGCTCTTTTCTAAAACCATCACCATGACATCAACTACTTTTTCCAAATTATTTCCTACAGAAAACCAGTTCCTGGGTTAAGTGGAAAGCACTACTTCCTATATTCCATTCTTGGAGATTTATAATGCACCTTAACCTATTAAAAACTAAAAAGTCCTCTATAAAGGAAAGGAAATCTATTTGGGTGTGTTTCCCACACTTATTTGGCCTTTTCTTTTTCTCCATAATCAGTTATTAGCAGGCAGATGCAGCTGATTGGCCACCTAAGAGCTGCTCACAACCCACTCCTCCTGTGCCCCTTTGTAGCATCGAGTCTGGATCATTGAACACTTTTACAGCTCAGCCTCCCTCATGTCTAACCTTGGCCATGGGCCATAGTTTTGGCAATTAAGAGGTAGAATCTCCTGAGGTGGGTGCCCTTCTGGAATAAACAAGCAAAACCTCACTAAGAGAAAAGCCCTTTTTATCCTTTCTGGTTGTCTTTGCCCTTTGTTTTTCTTCTTGGCCAGAAGTCAGTGATGTGACAGCGCCCTTGTAGTTATAAAGTCAATCAATGAAGGCAAAGGCCTACATATTAAGGGTAGTGGAGTAAAAAGATGGCAGAGCCTGGGTCCCTGACTGCTTCACTGAGAAGCTTGCTGTACTAGCCCCAAACTTCTTATTGCATTAAATAAAACAAAACATCTCTATTTATGGCAGTGTAGTATGGAAGTAGTGAATCACCTGGGAATTTGTTAACAGGCAAATTCTGCCTCAGTAGGTCTGGAGTGGCCCGAGATTCTGCCTTTCTAACCAGCTCCCAAGAGATGTAGATGTTGGTCCATGGATCACATTCGGAATAATAAGGTAACAGGGTTTTCAGATATTTGAGTGAAATCCAATCATCGCTGATAAATCCTCTGGAGTTCATCTTCCATGGAACCCACTTTAGGAAGTTCTGATGATCCTCACTGTCAAGTTCCCTATTAACACAAACCATTTATGGGGAGGTGGGCTCTACCTGGG